>NW_027187367.1:10537099-10642725 GCF_028583685.1 Petaurus breviceps papuanus
AAGAAAGAAAGAAAGAAAGAAAGAAAGAAAGAAAGAAAGAAAGAAAGGAAGGAAGGAAGGAAGGAAGAAAGAAAGAAAGGAAGAAAGGAAGAAAGGAAGAAAGGAAGAAAGCATAAGAACAAGTGACTGGGGTCTGTACTACCCAAAAGAAAGGAAGATCTGAATAGTGGAATCAGATCACTTCAATTATAGCTTACTCATAGTGATCACATTTTACCACCTTCTTTGGAAACAGAGATGTGTAAGGGGAAAAAAAGTTAAAAGTATAAGATTATATTATAGAGAGAAAATACAATAATTTTAATGCCAAATATGAGTAAGATAAACTCGCTGATAAAATAGAGCAGGTATATATTTTTACACAGACAAAATGAACCATCAGAGTAGAATAATTATGTTTCAGGTGAATTTTTTAAATAGCAGGGGTGTCAATATATCATCTGACAAGACAACAGTAAAAAGAGATGTAGATAAAAGAGAAACTTTATTATATTTAAAGGTATCATAGATAGTGAATTATAGCAGTATTTAAGATATTTGTACTAAATGATGTAAGTACATGAAATAAAAGCTAATTGAATTATAGGATAAGATAGTAAAAATGTAATAGCTATAAAATTCAATGTATCCCTTTTAGGTCTATACAAGTCTAATAATAAGATAAACTTGAAAGAAGTTAAAGATCTGCAGAGAATGTTAGAAGAATTAGATAATACTAGCTCTCTAATGATTGCTGAATGGGAACTAGAAAGAATACACATTTTTCTTTTGCCTTTTGGAGGGCAATTGGGGTTAAGTAACCTGCCCAAGGTTACACGGCTAGTTTTTTTGTGTGTGGGTGTTAAGTGTCTGAGGCCGGAACCGACCTTGGGTCCTCCTGACTCTGTGGCCAGCACTTTACTCACTGTGCCACCTAGACTCCCTGAACATAGATATTTCTTAGCAATTAATGGCACTTTACAAAAAACAAAAGAGTATCTTCCAGGGCACATAAACCTCATAAGCAAATTCAGAAAAGCAGAAATATTAAATATTTCCTTTATTGGAAATGCAATGCAATGTATACAATGCAAAATTATGATCAATAAAAGGTATTTGAAGAAAGAATTCAAACTAAAATGTAGCTTAAATAATCTAATTCTAAAGAATAGGTGGGTCAAAGAATGAGATTATAGAAACAAGAAGTAATCTCCTCAAAGAAAGTAACAACTATGAGACAATATACCAGAACTTTTAAGATGTAGCCAAAGCAATTATAAGGGGAAAATTTAACTCTAGACACTTTCACCAACAAAAGGGAGAACAAAAATAGATCAATGAATTGGGTATGTAACTAAAAGAAGTAAAAACCCCAGCAATTTGGGACAAAGCTCTCTCCATTCTGGAAGCAGAGTTCTACCATGGCAAAGAGCTCAAAAGCCAAGTAATTGACTGGCAAGATGAGCAAGTAGAGGAAATGTAATCAAAGCATAGATTCCTTTTGGGGGGACAAAAAGGATCAAAGCATGGAATGGGAGGAAGACAACAAAGTCAGAATTCCTGCATCAAAAGCTTCTAAGAAAAATATGAATTGGTTATAGACCATGGAGGAGCTCAAGAAGGATTTTGAAAATCAAGTAAGAGAAGTGGAGGAAAAATTGGGAAGACAAATGAGAATGGTGCAAGAAAATCATGAAAAGTGAGTCAACAGCCTGCTAAAGGAGACCCCCCAAAATACTGAAGAAAATAACACCTTAAAAATAAACTAACCCAAATGGAAAAAGAGGCCCCAAAAGCCAATGAAGAGAAGAATGCCTTACAAAGCAGAATTTTCCAGAAGGAAGAGGAATTTCAAAAATTACTGAAGAGTATGATTCCTTCAAAATTAGGTTGGAGCAATTGGAAACTAATGACTTTATGAGAAATCAAGATACTATAAAACAGATCCAAACAAATGAAAAAATAGAAGGCAATGTGAAATATCTCAATGACCTGGAAAATAGATCCAGGAGAGATAATTTTAAAATTATTGGACTGCCTGAAAACTATGATCAAAAAAAAGAGTCTAGACGCCATCTTTCAAGAAATTATCAAGCAAAATTGCCCTGATATTCCAGAACCAGAGGGCAAAATAGAAATTGAAAGAATTCACCAATTACCTCTTGAAAAAGATCCCAAAAAGAAAACTCCTAGGAACATTATAGCCAAATTCCAGAGTTCCCAGGTCAAGGAAAAAATATTGCAAACATTCAAACAATTTGAGTATTGTGGAAACACAATCAGGATAACACAAGACCTAGCAGCTTCTACATTAAGGGATGGAAGGGCTTGGAATATATTCTAGAAGTCAAAGGAGCTAGGACTAAAACCAAGAATCACCTACCCAGCAAAACTGAGTATAATGGTTCAGGGGAAAATATGGTCATTCAGTGAAATAGAGGATTTTCAGGAATTCTTGATGAAAAAAACAGAGCTTAACAGGAAATCTGACTTTCAAATACAAGAAGCAAGAGAAGCATGAAAAGGTAAACAGGAAAAAGAAGTAATAAGGAACTTATTAAAGTTGAACTATTTAGATTCCTACATGGAAAAACAATTATTGTAACTCATGACTTTTCTCAGTATTAGTATAGTTGAAGGGAATATATGTGTATATATGTATATGTACATATATATGTATGTATTGGAGGATGTATCTGTGTATAAACATATATGTGAGTGTGTACATATGCATGTACATGTATACATAGAGGATGAGCTGAATATGAAGGGATGATTTCTAAAAAATAAAGTTAAGAGGTGAGAGAGAAATTTATTGGGAGAAGGAGAAAGGGAGAGATAGATTAGGGTAAATTATCTCATATAAAAGAGGCAAGAGAAAACTGTTACAATGGAGGGGAAGAGCAAAAGGTGAAAGGGAATGGGTCAACCTTACTCTCATTGAATTAGGCTTAAGGAGGGAATAACATACATGTTCAATGGGTATCTTACCCTACAGGAAAGTAGTGGGGATGGGGATAAGAGGGGGGATGGTAGAAGAGAGGGCATATTAGGGTAGAGGGTAGTTAGAAGCAAACACTTTTGGAAAGGGATAGGGTCAAAGGAGAAAATAGAATAAGTGGGGGGCTGGATAGGATGGAGGGAAATATAGTTAGTTTTTCACAATATAACTACTATGGAAACGTTTTGCATAACTACACTTGTACAACCTATGTTGAATTGCTTATCTTTCCAGTGGAGGCAGGTTGAGGAAGGAAGAAGGGAAAAAATCTGGAACTCAAAGCTTCAAAAACAAATGTTTAATAAAAAAAATTGTTTTTTTACATGCAACTGGGAAATAAGATATATAGGCACTGGGATATAGAAATACATCTTGCCCTACTAGAAAATTAGGGGGGGATGGGTGAGGATATAAGAGAGAACAGATTGGAGGAAGGGGTATTTAGTAGGCTTGTTATTTTGGGGTGGGGGTAGGAGAAAGACGGGGAGAAAAATTTGTAACTCAAAATCTTGTGAAATGAATGTTGAAAACTAAAAATAAATAAATAAAATTTTAAGAGAAAAAAAGAATCTGCAAAGAAAAAACCCCTGGCCCATATTGATGAATAAGGGAATTATTTCAAATATTAAAGGAGCACTTAACTTTAATATTATATAAATTGTTTGCATTAACATGGAAAAAAAGGTATCCTACTAAGTTCTTTCTTTCAAACAAACATACTCTTAATACCTAAACCAGGGAGAGTTAAAGCAAAGGAAGAAAACTATAGACCAATATATCAGATAAACATGTCAACAAATATATTGATGAATACCAAACAAAAAATTGTGAATAAATGTCAGCAGGGAGGCCAAAACAACATATTTAAAAGATTATATGTTGTGACAAGATTGGATTTATGCCAGGAATACAGGGTTGGTTCCATATCAAGAAAAATATAGGGGTGGCTAGGTGGTGCAGTGAATAGAGCACCATCCCTGGAGTCAGGAGGACCTGAGTTCAAATCCAGCTTCAGACATTTAACACTTACTAGCCGTGTGACCTTGGGCAAGTCACTTAACCCCTATTGCCCAGCCTTCCTCCTTCTAAAAAGCAAAAAAGAAAAAAAAGAAAAAATAAATATGATAAGCCACACTAATAATAAAAACCATTAAAAACTTCATGATCATATCACTGGGTGCATAAAAAATCTTCTAACAAAATATAATTCCTGTTGAAGTTAAAAAATAAAAAGTAGTAAATAGTATCTCTCTGAAATTAAGAACTGGTATTATTCGTAATGAAAAAACACTAGATATCTTTCTCATAAGATCAAGGCTTTAAAAAAGTATGCCCATTGTTGCCACTATTATTTGACTTAATTCTAGAAATGCAAGCTATATCAATAAGAAAAACAAATGAGGGAATAAGCACAGGTAAACAAAAAACAAATGATCACTTTTTGCAGATATGACAGTTTACTTAAGAGAACCCTAGAAGTCCAAGTGAAAATTAATAGTATCAATAGGAATCAATACTTTAGTAAAGTAGTAACTTATAAACTAAGTCCTTGGCCATACTATATATTGCCAATAAACCTAGAAGAAAGATATAGAAAAACAAATTTCATTCAAAATAAATGATGTATAAAATATCTGGAAATCCAGTTATCAATATTCATGTAAGAATTATATTAATATAATTATAAAATATACTTTACAGAAACAAAAGAACATTCAAATAATTGGAATTATATAAATTGCTCATGTTGGGTCAATCTAATATTATGAATATGACAATGCTATTAAAATTAATTTATAGAACTACCACAAAATTACTTTATAGAACTACAAGAAATGATAAAATTCATCTGCAGGAAAAACAAATGAAGAATCTCAAGGGGAATAAAGGAAAAAAATTTGAGAGAGAAAGGGGTCTAGAAATAAGAGATTTCAAACTATACTACAAAGCAATAATCATCAAAATTATTTGGTACTAGGGAAAAAAGAACATAGAAAAGTTGATCAGTGGAACAGATTTGGTACTCAAGAGCCAGAAGCAATCAAGATAAATAGCATAATGTTAAAAAAAAAAAAAAAGCTAAAGATATCAACTCCTGGGGAAAGGTCTCACAAATCTGACAAAAATTATTGGGAAAATTCAAAAGAAGTCTGAGTGAAATTAGGTTTAGACCAACATTTTGTACCATATATCACAATAAGACAGATAGGGGATTTGAGGAGAAGAGAATGTGGTACCTTTTACGATTACAGATAGGATTATTATTCTTGATCAACAAGGGATAGTGATGATCATAAAAGATAAAATAGAAAATTCTGATTACATAAAATTAAATAGCTTTTGCACGAACAAAATGTATTTAGAATTAGAAGGAAAACAATTAAATGACAAAAAAAAATCTTTGCAGCAAATTTCCCAGGCCTGATGTTCAAGATATATAAGGAAGTAATACAAGTATAAAAGAGCCATTCTCCAGTAGGTAAAAGGTCAAAAGATATGTATAGACAGTTCTCAAAAAAGAAATGTAAGTTATGAACAACCATGTGAAAAAAGATGCTCCAAATGACTAATAATAAGAGAAATGCAAATTTAAACTACTTTGAGGTTCTATCTTATGCCCAACAGGTTGGAAAAGATGACAAAAATGGAAAATAGCAGTTATAGGAGGAGATATATTAGTAGATTTATGAAGTGCTCCAACCAGTCTGAAAAGCAATGTGAGAATTATTCCCCCAAATTCACTAAACTGTGTATGCCATTTAACCCAGTGATACCACTATCAGGCCTAAACAAAGAGATAAAAAGAAAGAAGGGAATTAGATACATATATACAAAAATATTTATAGCAGCTCTTTTTGCTAAAAGAAAGAAATGGAAACAAAGTGGGCACTAATAAACTGCAGAATGCCTAAACAAATTATGGCGTATGAATGTAACATATTGTGCTCTAAGAATTGATCAAAGGAATGGGTTCTAAAAACATGAGACAATTTATATGAACTTATGCAGAATAATGAAACAGAATGAAAAGAACAATTGATATGATTACAATATTGTAAAGGAAAATATCTCAGAAAGATAATTCTGATCAATGTAATGACCAATAATGATTCCAGAACAATGATGATGAATCCTGCTCCTTATTTCTTGCCTTAGGTGTAGGTGCAGATATAGGTGTGGAATGAGACATACATTTTCATGCTAGTGTGTGAGAATCTGTTTTGTTTAATTCTACTTATTTGTTATAAGAGGGGACTATTATTTTGGTGGAGAAGAGGAAGAGTTTTAGGGGTATAGTCATAATGATGCAAGAAGAAAGAAAGAAGGGCAACTAGGTGGGACAGTGAATAGAGCACTGGTCCTGAAGTCAGGAGGACCTGAGTTCAAATCTGGCCTCAGATACTTAACACTAGCTATGTGACCTTGGGCAAGTCACTTACCCCCAATTGCCCTACCTCCCCCCCTCCAAAAAGCAAAAAAAAAGAAAGAATATCAATGAATGATTTAAAATTCAAAAGAGAAGGTTCAGAAGGCCATATAAACAAGCAGAGTAGTATTGGAAATACTATGTTAAATTTAATGCATACTTTCTAAAAAGCTATATATAGATTCACAGTTTCATATGTAATTTTTTTCTGCTTTTTAAATGGAGTTACTCAAGTTTGTTGATATTTGCCAAATTAATTTTTTTAAAGAACATCAGTAAATATTGAATAATAAGTTTGTACTACTCATATTTGTGATAGTGGTAAGAGAGAGGAGCTCTGAAAACCAGGAACAGAAATTATAGGGTATGCCAGAACAGATATGAAGAACGAGACTGGGGTTTTTGGTAAGACTTGGAGATTCAGCATTCTCTCCCTCCATCACATGATCTCCTTATTTATCATTTATCATAGGTTCCCAAAGATATCACCCCCTGGGGGGGTCCTGGAATGATCCAGGTGGGGTGGTAGTAGCCTTAGGTGCAATTGGGGGGCATTGAATAAAAATAAGGGGGTAGTGGAAGCATAAGGAAAGAAGATTAAAAAGGTTTGGAAAACCATTCATACATGTTTCATTTTTTTGTATAACAGAGTTAAAGTCATAGTGTTATTTTCCAAATAAACATAAAAAATATAAGTTATAACCAATCAGTGGTCAAGTCTGTTGATAGGTCTTAACAAGCAAGATATTCCTGCCAGTGCATGCTGGGCATTGTTGGAAAGTCCAGCATGCACTGGCAGGAATATGTGTATGTGATAACTTGTTTACAATTCAATACTATATGGTTACATGATGCAATAGTGCATCATCAAAATTTCAATGCAGGACAAACTCCACAAATTTGCAATAAATCATTAAATTTAAGATGCATCATTTAAAAATATATATATTTTATAATTTTTTGAAATGATGCACATTTTTTTAAATTAAAGGGCTGAAGAAAGTAGATTTCCAGGAGGATTCTGAGCAAATTTTTTTAAGGGGGCAGTAGGCCAAATAAGTTTGTGAATCTCTGATCTACTTCATCTACTCTCCACCTTTACCAACCCTTTCCCTGAAGGGTGGGGACAAAAGGGAAAACATCCCTGCACTTTCTTCTTTTCCCCTCTCACTTTCCTAAGAGGAAGAGTAGGCCCATTTAGGACTGTTAACTCTCTAAGTGACAGTTTTCACTTTTCTCAATACGTCTGTGACAGTATATAAAAATCTGAATAGCTATTATGAATCTGTGCTAATTACTTGAATGCAAGGGGTGAGACTGGGTAGGGGGGTGGAACAAACCTGGAAGGGAAGTAGATTTAAATAATTAAAGTTTAATAAGTCCAATTGGGATTTTGCTAGAGTAAATTGGCTAGGGATTTAAGCAAGAATTGAACACAACTGAGAGAGAAAGAGAATAATTATCAGGGGCAGATTTTCTCTGAGATGTGAGATATAAAAACAAAAAACCAAAAAGGTGGATAATGGAGCATAGTAGCAATCATGTTTTCCCTTTGTCTGGGAGACTTGACAGCTCTAAGTCTGCTCTGGACTTGAAAACAAAACCAAGTCCCCTTAAAGAGAGCAAAGAGTAGAAAATGAGTGTTTTGCAAACAGAAAATCACACCCTGTGGGGGAATGGACTGAAAAAAAAACTGCCAGCTTAAATCAGAAGTGAGTTGTCCCCAAGACCAAACTAAGGGGTGATTGACAACTCTGCCTTCTGCTCTACAGTGACACTTGGTAAGATATAAAAAATATGAGAAGGAATCAGGAAAGCTTTTTGCAAATCAATCAATTAGTAATCATTTATTTAAGCACCTACTACTTGCCAGGAACTATGCTGGGTTCTCTGGATAGAAAGACAAAAACTGAAAAGGCCTATGCTCTCAGTTTATATTTTATTAGGGGAAACAATATATAAAATAGATAAATAGAAGTATAGATAAGAAAGAAAAGGAGAAAAAAACAAAAAGAAGGAAATAAAAGAAACAAAGGAAAGATAAAATGTACCACTCTGTTACAATAATCAGCTAATTTTAAGTATGGGAGCAACATGATAGAGTGCAAGATCTGGAGTCAAGAAGACCCAAGTTCAAATGTGACCTCAGATATTAGCTATGTGACCCTGGGCAAGTCACTTGATCCTCTATGCTTCAGTTTCCCCATCTGTAAAATGAGCTGGAGAAGGAAATGGCAAACCACTCCAGTATCTTTGCCACGAAAACTCCAAATGGATTCACAAAGAGTTGGATATGACTGAAATGACTGAACAACAAAATATAACAGCTTTTAAAATCAATTTGCTTCTCTCTTTTTCAACTTAGGAAGGTTCTTTTAAATGAAAAAGTCATATTAGCTCTGAGACTCCTGTTAGGAAATTTTCTAACACCTAAACAGAAACTGAGCTCTCTTCCTAGCCTTAAAAAAAAATGTATCTATTTAATGTTAACTTGTCTGTTTTCTGAAGTTGAGACAAATTCAGATCACTGGAAACTGTTCCATAATAAAACAGATTATATAATAATATTTGTGGCTTGCCAGGCATCTGGAGGGGAAGTTGGAGAAAAGAGATGGGCCAAGATGGCGGAGTAGAAGCACGACCCTCCCGCAGCTCCAGCTTCCACCCTCCCCAATCCATGTAAAAAGGGGACTCTAAACAAACTTTGGAGCTGCAGAACCCACAAAATGACACAGCGAAGCTAACCTCCCGCTGAGAACAGCCCGGCAGGCCGGCAGGAATCGGCCAGCGCAGCGCTCTGGGAGTCGAGCCCAGCCCCACACCGAGGCTTTAGCCCCAGGGCAGGCCTGAACAGCCGCCAGCCAGAGGGACTCCAGATCAGCAGCAGCTGTGGCCGTTTCCAGATTTATCAACACATAGATGCGAAGGACAAGGTGAGAGGCCAGTGCATTCTGGACTTTGGGACCCAGTAAGTGGGAGTGCGTGGCTTTTACCCCCTGAGCGAGAAACCGCTGAGACACCGGCACAGCCTGCCAGCACCACGTGGCGGCTTCAGCTCCTGGCCTGCAGAGTGTAGGGGGACCAAGCACCAGTCTGAGGGGTCATCACTCTTGCTTTAACCTGCTTGGATCTGGATTGCAGTCTAGGGTGGAGGTCCTGTGGTGTGTGTCCAGCTTGCCAGAGCGTGTGGAGACCTCAGAGAGGGCACCCATCTAATACCTCCGGCAGCTGAGAAAACCCCAGCGTTTGGGATGAAAACTCGCCTGTCTGGTGGCAGAGTCCTACTGTGACAAAAAGCCCAAAAGTCAGATCACTGAGTGGCAAAATGAGCAGGCAAAGGAAACAAAGCAGACAGAAGATTCCAACATTACATTCCTATTTTGGGGATAAGAAGGAGCAAGGCATGGAACAGGAGGAAATCAGTGAAGTCAGAACTCCTGCACCAAAAGCTTCAAAGGAAAATACAAGCTGGTTACAGGCCATAGAGGACCTTAAGAAGCAGATAAGAGAAATGGAGGAAAAATTGGGAAGAGAAATGAGAACAATGCAAGAAAATTAAGAAATGAGAGTCAACAGCCTGACTGAAGAAAATAATACCTTAAAAAACAGACTGACTCAAATGGCAAAGGAGGCTCAGAAAGGCAATGAGGAGAAGAATGCCTTAAAAAGTCGAATTTGCCAGATGGAAAAAGAATCTCAAAAGCTCACTGAGGAGAATCATTGCTTCAGAATTAGATTGGAGCAAATGGAAGCTAATGACTTTATGAGAAATCAAGATGCTGTTAAACAGATCCAAACAAATGAAAGAATAGAAGGCAATGTGAAATATCTCATGGGAAAAACCACTGACCTGGAAAATAGATCCAGGAGAGAGAATTTAAAAATTATTGGACTGCCTGAGAGCCATGACCAAAGTAAGAGCCTGGAAAGCATCCTCCAGGAAGTTCTCAAAGAAAACTGCCCTGATGTTTTAGAATGAGAGGGCAAAATAGATGTTGAAAGAATCCACCGATCACCTCCTGTAAAAGATCCCAAAAAGAAAACTCCTAGGAATATTATAGCCAGGTTCCAGAATTCCCAGATTAAGGAGAGAATATTACAAGCAGCCAGGAAGAAACAATTTGAATATTGTGGAAACACAATCAGGATAACCCAGGATCTGGCAGCTTCTACACTGAGGGATCGAAGGGCCTGGAATGTGATATTCCGGAGGTCAAGGGAGCTGGGATTAAAACCAAGAGTCACCTACCCAGCAAAACTGAGTATCCTGTTTCAGGGGAAAATATGGTCATTCAGTGGAATACAGGACTTTCAAGCATTCTTGCTGAAAAAACCAGAGCTGAATAGAAAATTTGACATTCAGATACAAGAAGCAAGAGAAGCATGAGAAGGTAAACAGGGAAAAGAAATCATAAGGAACTTATCAAAGTTGAACTATTTTTTTTTTGAGCAATTGGGGTTGAGTGGCTTGCTCAGGGTTGCACGGCCAGTTGTTGTTTCTGGGTGTGGTGCTGGGTGTCTGGGCCCGGATTTGATCCGGGTCGTCCCGGCACTGAGGCCGGTGCTCTTGCTTGCTGAGCCACTTGGCCAAAGTTGAACTATTAACATTCCTACATGGAAAAACAATAATTGTAACTTATGAAACTTTTCTCAGTAGTTGAAGGGATTAGAAATATATATATATTATGTGTATATATATATATATATATATATGTCTTTATATGAGGGTATGCAGGCATATGAATACATATGTGAATGTATGTATATATGTTTACAGGTATACATAGATAGAGGGCACGGGACCAATTTAACAGGAAGGGATGATACTTAAAAGGTGAAATTAAGAGGTGAGAGGGATATAATGAGAGGAGATGGGGAGAGACAGAGTGGGGCAACTATCTCATACAGAAGAGGCAAGGGAAAATGGTTACAATGGAGGGGAAGAGTAGGAAGGCAAAAGGGAATGGGTCAACCTTATTCCTATTGAATCTGGCTTGAGGAGGGAGGGAAATACACACTAAATAGGGGATCTCACCCTCCAGGAGAATAGGGGGGGGAGGGGATGTGAGGGGGGATGATGGAAGGGAGGGCAGGCTGGGGGGGAGGGAAGTTGGAAGCACCCGCTTTTGAAAAGGGACAGGATCAAAGTAGAGAATAGAACAAGTGGGATGTGGGATAGGAGGGAGGGAAATATAGTCAGTCTTTTACAATATATCTGCTATGTTATTGTTTTGCATTAGCCACACATGTACAACCTATACTGAACTGCTTATCTTCCCAGTAAGGGTGGGTGATAAGGGAGGAAGGGAATGAATCTGGAATTCAAAGTTTTAAAATCAAATGTTTAAATATATATATACTATTATCAATATTGTTTTACATGTAATTGGGAAATATAGAGATCCACCATGCCCTACTGGAAAAGTTGAAACGGGTATGGGAGAAAATATGGGAGAGAGCAGATCAGAGGTGGGGATATCCTGTGGGACTGCTGTTTTGGGGGGATGGGTGGGGGAAAAACGGGGAGAAAATTTGTAACTCAAAACCTGGCGGAAACAAACGATGTAAATCAGAAGTTAATAAAGCATTTAAAAAAAAACAAAAAACAAAAAAAAAAGAGAAACGAGATGACATTTTCTTGGGACTTCCCTCTTCCTGGATCCTCTTCTTTTAGATACTTATAGAACCAATGATTCGCCTTGATGTTGCCCATCTTGGCCACATCCGAGTTCTCCCTTTGCCCCTCAAAAGTGTGCTGGAAATGCTCCAACTTCTCAAACTCTTATCCTCAGAATCTCTTTTCCCTTAGGTTCTGAATTAATTGCTTCCTTTTATAAAAAAATTTCTTATGGCTTGACCTAAGTCTTTCACATAGTGGCTTTCATCATTCAAGGAGGTACTCATCCCTAATTCACAGTGAGTTCTAATTGTTTGAGTTAATAAAAAATTTCTTACCTAATTAAGGTATCAAAGCTAAACTGAGGTGGCTTCAATCCTACCCTTACATAAGTATATATGGAATAAATACACAACAAATACAAGGTACTAAAATGGCAGGTAGTAATGGAAGGAGAATACTAATAGTTGGGGGAAACATGAATGACTTTATGTAGAAGGTGGTAAGTCCTGAAGGAAGTGAAGTATTTTATTAAGTAGAGATGAAGAAGGAGAGCATGTATTCTAAGCCTGGAGGAAATCCAGATAAAGAATGAAGTGTGTGTGAGAAATAGAAAGAAGGTAAATGTCTGGACTCATGAAGGTGAATAAATGTATGATGAAGTTGTAAAGATACTCTGGGATGACAAAACCCACAAAATGACACAGAGAAGCTAACCTCCTGCTGAGGACACCTCCCAAGCCGGCAGCAAGCAGCCAGCACAGCGCTCTGGGAGTCAACCCCAGCCCCACACCAAGGTTTTAGCCCCAGGGTGGGCCTGACCAGCCTGCCGGCTGGAGGGGCTCCAGATCACCAGCAGCTGTGGCCATTTCCAGAATTATCAACACATACATGCAAAGGACAAAGTGAGAGGTCAGTGCAGTGTGGACTTTGGGACCCATAAGTTGGAAGTGCATTGGCTTTTGCCCCTGGGGCGAGAAGCCACTGGCAGCTGTGCCACCATGTGGCAGCTTCAGCTCCTGGCCTGCAGAGTGTAGGAGTGCCAAGTGACCAGTCTGAGGGGTAATCGCTCTTGATTTAACTTGCTTGGATTTGGATTGCAGTCTAGGATGGAGGTCCTGGGGTGTACGACCAGCTTGCCAGAGTGTGTAGAGGCTTCAGAGAGGGCACACAACTAATACCTTTGGCAGCTGAGAAAACCCCAGTGTTTGGTACGAAGCTCTCCTGTCTGGTAGCAGAATACTACTGTGGCAAAAAGCCCAAAAGTCAAGTAATTGAGTGGTAACATGACCAGGCAAAGAAAGCAAACCAAGCAAAGCAATCCAACATTAGTCTCCTATTTCGGGGACAAAAAGGATCAAAGTATGGAACAGGAGGAAGATAATGAAGTCAGAAATCCTGCACCAAAAGCTTCCAAGAAAAATATGAGCTGGTTACAGGCCATAGAGGACCTTAAGAAGCTTATAAGAGAAGTGGAGGAAAAATTGGGAAGAGAAATGAGAATGATGCAAGAAAATTATGATATGAGAGTCAACAGCCTGACTGAGGAAAATAAAACCTTAAAAAATAGACTAACTCAAATGGCAAAAGAGGCTCAAAAAGGCAATGAGGAGGGGCAGCCAGGTAGCATGGTGAGTAAGAGCAGCAGCCCCAGAGTCAGGATGATCTGGGATCGAATCTGGGCTCAGACACTTAGCACCCACCCAGAAACACCTGGCCATGTAACCTTGAGCAAGTTACTTAACCCCAGTTGCTTTAGAAAAAAAAGGCAATGAGGAGAAGAATGCCTTAAAAAGCTGAATTTGCCAGATGGAAAAATAATCTCAAAAACTCACTGAAGAGAATCATTCCTTCAGAATTCGATTGGAGCAAATGGAAACTAATGACTTAATGAGATATCAATATGTTGTTAAACAGATCAAAACAAATAAAAGAATAGATGGAAATGTGAAATATCTCATTGGAAAAACCACTAACCTGGAAAATAGATTCAGGAAAGATAAATTAAAAATTATTGGACTACTTGAAAGCCATGATCAAAGAAAGAACCTAGAAATCATTCTCCAAGAAATTCTCAAAGAAAACTGCCCTGATGTTTTACAACCAGAGGCCAAAATAGACGTTGAAAGAATACACCAATCACCTCCTGAAAAAGATCCCAAAAAGAAAACTCCTAGGAATATTATATCCAGGTTCCAAAATTCCCAAATCAAGGAGAGAATATTACAAGCAACAAGGAAGAAACAATTTGAATATTGTGGAAACACAATCAGGATAACTCAGGATCTGGCAACTTCTACACTGAGGGATCGAAGGGCTTGGAATATGATATTGCAGAGGGCAAAGGAGCTGGGATTAAAACCAAGAATCACCAGCTAAAAAGAGAGCATCATGTTTCAGGGGAAAATATGGTCATTCAGTGGAATAGAGGACTTTCAAGCATTCTTGATGAAAAAAACAGAGTTGAATAGAAAATTTGACATTCAGACACAAGAAGCAAGAGAAGCATGAGAAGGTAAACAGGGAAAAGAAATCATAAGGAACTTATCAAAGTTGAACTATTAACATTGCTACATGGAAAAACGATAATTTTAACTGATGAAACTTTTCACAGTATGAAAATAGTTGAAGGGAATATATATGTCCATATCGGAGGGTATATGGGCGTATGAATACATATGTGAATGTGTGTATATGTGTTTTACAGGTATACATAGATAAAGGACACAGGACCAATTTAATAGGAATGGATGATACTTAAAAGGTGAAATTAAGAGGTGAGAGAGGAATATAATGAGAGGAGATGGGGAGAGACAGAATGGGGTAAACTATCTCATATAGAAGAGGCAAGGGAAAATGATTACAATGGAGGGGAAGAATAGGAAGGCAAAAGGGAATGGGTAAATCTTATTCTCATTGAATTGGGCTTAGGGAGGGAATGAAATACACACTAAATAGGGTATCTCACCCTACAGGAGAGTAGAGGGGAAGGGGATGAGAGGCTGGATATTGGAAGGGAGGCCATGCTCGGGGGGAGGGAAGTTGGAAGCACCCACTTTTGAAAAGGGACGGGATCAAAGTAGAGAATAGAACAAGTAGGAGGTGGAATAGGAGGGAGGGAAATATAGTCAGTCTTTTGCAATATATCCACTATGGAAATGTTTTGCATAGCTACACATGTACAACCTATAATGAAGTGCTTTATCTTCCCAATAAGGGTGGGTGACAAGGGAGGAAGGAATTAAACTTGAATTTTAAGTTTTAAAAACAAATGTTTAAATATATATATATATATATATATATATATATATATATATATATATATACTATTATTAATTCTATTTTACATGTAATTGGGAAATAAGATATACAAGCACTGGGGCATAGAGATCCACCATGCCCTATTGGAAAAGTCGAAGGGGGTATGGGAGAAGATATAGGAGAGAGCAGATTGGAGGAGGGGATATGCTGTGGGACAGCTATTTTGGGGTGGTAGGTAGGGGAAAAATGGGGAGAAAATTTGTAACTCAAAATCTAGCAGAAATGATGTAAATTAGAGGTTAATAAAGCATTTGAAAAATGAAAAAAAAAAAAGATAGTCTGGGACCAGGTGGTAAAGGGCTTTAAAAGGCAGAGAAGTTTTTTTCTCTAAGATGCAATAGGGAACCACTGAGGCTTATTAAATAGAAGAGTGACATGGTCAAATCTGTCGTTAAAAATATTTTGGCAGTTATGTGGTAGGTGGATTATAGTAGAGACAGACTTGACACAGGCCACTACAATAGTCTAGGGAAGTTATGTTGAGGGCCAGAAATAAGCTGGTCATTGTAAGTAGTAAGACAGAGATGGATTTGAGAGATGCAGTGGAGATAGAAACAGCAGGATATGGCAATTGATTGGATATGTGAGGTGAGGAGTAAGGTGTCAAGAAAAACACAGAAGTTGTTATGGTTTTCCATTACGAAAAGCAATTTGGAATTATGTATAAAATACACAGAATTTCAAAAGAAACCAATTATATTGAAATATAGTTATCAAAATATTAAAAGTCACAACTTCACAGACCTCAGGTAAAGAACCCCTTTTTCTAGCAAAAGATTTTCTGATACAGCATATTATTTGGGGAAAGAAGCAGATAATCTACATGATTTCTAGGCAGTGTCCTATTTGGAGAGCAAAACCAGCGAGTTACTTAGACAGTGCAGGTCTGAGGAAGAGGGGTTTGTTTGTTCAGCAAGGTCTGAAGTATGCTTATTTTCTGGTGGGAGCCTAAATTACAGGGAGAGTGGGGAGACTGTGCAGGATTGTGTGGAAAAGAGGAACTAAATAGAATAACTAAGGATTGCCCTGAAAGCAAACCCAAATTTATTTCCCTTCCAGAAGGAGCTAGTGAGCAATTTGAATGCTTCATGTCTCTATATTTGTTTTATGGGATGAAATAAAGGTTGTCCTGTACCAATACATTGTACATTGAATTCTTTTTTTTATTTTTTTAATTCTTTAATTTATTAATTTGTTTGTTTCCTTTTAGTTTACAGGATTCAATTCCATAATTCCTTGAATTTCACATTTTGTCCCCTTCCCTCCCCTCCTCCCCCCCATGGCGGCTTATAATCAAGTATAGGATCTGTAAAAAACTCCTAGGGTTATATCCCAAAGAGATCATAGAAATGGGATCTCTTTGGGATATAACCATAGAAATGGGAGAAAGACCCATATGTACAAAAATGTTTATAGCAGCTCTTTTTGTTGTGGCAAAGAATTGGAAATTAAGGGGGTGTCCATCAATTGGGGAATGGCTGAACAAGTTGTGGTATAGGCATGTTATAGAATACTATTGTGCTATAAGAAACGGGGAGCAGGCAGTCTTCATTTTTACCTGGAGAGGCTTAAAAGAACTGATGCTGAGTGATAAGAGTAGAACCAGGAGAAATGTGTACACAATTACAGACACAATGTATGTGTGATGACCAACTTTGATAGACTGGACTCTTCTCAACAATGCAGGGATATAAGTCAATCCCAAAAGACGCATGATGGAGAGAAAAACGTGCATCCAGAGAAAAAACTAGAAAGAACTAAATTTATATCCAGGTGGAAGCAAAATACCTGATCTTTTTTGTTCTCTTATTTGATTTTATGTCCTCTTTACCATTTTTCATTCCAGCTGGTACAATCCATCCTTATAACCTGACCAATGTATAATGTGAAAGTATTTACAGATCCTATACTTGTACATTGAATTCTTATGTGGGAGTAGGAGACCCTATAACCCACATTTGGGGAAATATAAACGCAAGCTATATTAAGAGCTTAAATTAGGATATTTCCCTGGATTAACTTTACTTGCAGAAAAAAAAAAAGATCAAATGAGGGAAATGGATCCTCCCTGGGAGTTAGCCCCCATGATTAGACCTGGTTCATTTGAACCCAGAGCTCTCTGAGTGTCCAGAGTCAAAGATTAGAACTAGATTTTAAAAAATACACATTATTAAGAAGTTCAGAAGGTAATCTATCTTTTTAAATTTAACTTACAGACCATGAGTTGAGGGATGCCTCCAGGTGCTGCACTAGTGTTTCATAAACCCGAAACAATTATTACTAGGCTACGTACTCTATTAGACAACAACTTCTGGGAAAACTGGAAAGAAGTTTGGCAGAAAGTTAGTTTATGCCAGCATTGTATACCAAATACTACACACAATAAGTTCCAAGTTGATACTCAGTACTGAAATGAATCTGTAATATTATCAATTTGGAAGTTCCCTCAATGCTGCAGATACAACCCATCCATGCTTATCCAACCTTGTCCATGTCCTCCCACAAATGTGGCACAGGGGATCCACTCAACATGTTGAAGGACTTTCTCCTGATACTGTGAGGTTACCAGTGGAATACTTGGGGTATCCACCTACTATGCCCCACCATCACCCTATTATTAGTCCCTTCTTCCTTTTCAATCATATATTTCACTGGTGAAATCTTTTGTTCTTATTTTTCAAATTTGTTATAGGTTGAAGCCTTCACATAGCTACCATATGCCTCCCTATTGGCTTCTACGTAATAATTATTTTCAGGTATTCAGAGACTACTGCATTCCATGTTTCATAGCCATATAACACTGGTAGAATATTGATATTTAAAAGATAGACCTATGTGCTTGGGGGAAGTTTGGCAACCTTACAGCAGTTTTGCAATTCCTTGAAACCAACTCAGCCTTCTGTCCTGTTTAATGCTGGGCCCAACTTTCTTGTCCATTTGTACTATCTATCCCATATAAAGGGATCTTGTATTTTTTATATCTTTTATAATTATGTCTTCATAAAAATGTGGTCACCTATGGAATACTGCTTGTGAAAGTTTGCCTGTTACCTACTAATACCCTCACTGAATATGCCCTCAATCTATACATTAAGTACATTAAGATGATCCTCATAAAACTTTTAAATAAATAAGAAGTAGGTATGTGAGCTAGGTATTATTATTTTTTTGTATATGTTCTTTCTGGTATACAAATGGATATATGATCTAAAAATAACATTATAAATACAGAGTTGGGAAGAGGATTCTTAGCTAAATAAGGGATCGAATTGATCATAAAAGTTAAATAGATAAATCAATTACACAAAATTGAAATCAAACACAAAATTTGCATGAGCAAAATCAAGGAAGCTTGAATAAGAGAAGAAGTTACTTGAGAAAATTCTTCGTTATTGTTTGGTTGTTTCAGTCATGTCCAACTGTGACCCCATCTGGGTTTTTCTTGGCAAAGATACTGGAGTTGTTTGCCATTTCCTTCTCTAGCTCCTTTTTACACATAAAGAAAATTAAGGTTAAGTGACTTGCCCAGGGACACACAAATACTAAGCATCTGAGGCTAGATTTGAACTCAGGAAGATGAGTCTTTCTGACTCCAGGCCCATTCCTTTATAAACCATACCACCTAACTGCCATTTGAAAAAAATAGCCATAGCAAATATCTCTAGTAGAGGCCTAATATCCAAGATACTCAGAGAACTGAGAGAAATATATAAGAATAAGATCCATTCTCCAATACATAAGCAGTCAAAGGATACGAACAGGCATTTTAAAAAGGAATAAAAGCTATCAACAACCATAAGAAAAATTGCTCCAAATCTCCAATAATAAAGAGAAATGCAAATTGAAATCACACACACACACACACACACAAACACACACACACACAGACACCATTAGCAAGGGCTGTGGGAAAACAAAAACATAAATGAATTAACTGTTGGTAGAATTGTGAATTAGTCCAATTAATATATGAAATAATTTGGAATTATACCAGAAAAAAACATATGTACTAAACTTTAACCTAGCAATAGCACTGCTAGTTATATATCCCAAAGGGATCAGATAGAGAGACATTTCTCATACATACAAGAATCAGTATAAAAGTTCTTTTGTAGTTGCAAAAACCTGTAAGGAAAGTGGGTACCCATTGACTGGGAATGGCAAATTGTGGTGTGTGGAAGTAATAAAATATTATTTTGCCAAAAGAAATGATAAATAAGAATTCAGAGAAACTTGGGAAGACTAATATAATGCAGAATGAAGTAAGCCAGGAAAACAGGTTGGCTTTGGGAAACATCGAAAGGCTTTAGACCTCTGATCAATGCAATGATCAACTGTAACTTCTGAAAATTGAGAACCAACTTACCACCTCTCAGTAGAGGTGTGAAATGAGGCAGATATTTCAGATATGGCCATTGTACTGATTTGTTTGCTTAATTTCTTTCCTAAAAATGGAATTCTATAGTGGAGGGCTGGGGGGAAGAGTCATTGGAAAGTGAAAAGTACATAAAAAAGAACATCAATAAAACATTAAAATATAAAGTTAACATAACCATTTGAATTTTTTTCTAAACAACCTAAGCCATAGAAGTTTATGGCTTCATGTATAATCAGGTTTTAAAAATAAAAAAGTTTTTTAAATTCTTATTTGTATATTTAAATGGTTGTGTGTCCTGATGATTTCTATATGCATAACTTTTTTTAATGCTGTGTTTATGTTAAGGACTTGTGATCAATATGCTATCCACCTCCAAACATCAGACTGAAGTACATGTCTACTCTTCTTTCTTTCTTTCTTTTTGACATGGTTAACGTGGGGATTTGTTTTGCATAACTATACATGTGTAACAGGTTTTGTTGTTTTTCTTGCCTTCTCATTGGGTGGAGGGAAGGAGAAAGAAAGAGAGAATTCAGAACTAAAAATAAAATAAAACTGAATTTAAAAATATTGTCTTCTACAAAAACTCTTATTTAAATACCTCATCATGACATGGAAAGCTAAGCCAATGGGACATAAATGATGATGGGTCCTACTAAGCTGACTCAATTCAGACTGAAGACAATCATGCTCAGAATTCTGTCCATCAGATAAGGAACTTTTCTGGTTTTAAAAAACTATGAAATAAGACAATAATACAAAACAGACCTCTGGCTTCTATCCAATGATATTCCATTACCTTGATATACCATCATTTATGCAGTAATATTCTACTTCCAAAGTGATTTAATTCAACTTAGTAAACCCAAGTTCTGTTAGATGATGAGGATATAAGGGCAAAAAAGAAAGAATCCACATCCTGAAGGAATATACTAAGAGAGAAACAACATATATCCATAGAAGAAAATACAAAGTAATTTTGTAGAGAAGAAAGTACTAAACAACCAAAGGGATCAGTGAATATTGATAAAGCATCAAAAAGTACTAATAATCAAACAGTTTATAGGCAAATTATAATCATTAACTGAACTTTTAGTATTAAATATGCATTCATTTATAGTATCATTTTACAACTGAGGCCTATTATGACTCTCCTGGAAGCAGGTTCGTTCAGCCTCTTTCATGTGGGGAATTTAGATCAGAAAGTTGATATACTCTGGCACTTTGTACGTGTGCCACACCCCTTTTAAATAATAGACCCACCCCAAACTGAACAGAGATAATAAAGATCTGATTAATTGAAACCATAGATCACTGCCAGGTGAAAACCGAAATTCCAAGGCATATAGTAGTTAAAATTCACAATTTCAACAATAGATTTTAATAAGCAGCCAAGATAATATATAGCCTATAAAATACAAAGGAATTTCAAATTCAATCACCAAAAATTATTCTGGTCCTAAGAAATTCAATAGAATATATATTCTCAACAGTATATTCCAATATACTATATATACCATGCACTATGTGTATATATATATATGTATATATAAAATGTAATAGCAATAGTCTATTCCAAAAAGCATATTCCAATAGTCCTTTCTAAAAACTTCATGCTTAATTCAAAATAATATGCCCAATAAAGTTGAGCCTAATTACAAAAAATGAATCATTAATAAGAGAAAGTCATTTGAAAAATGGGGAAAAATGGAAAAAAAAATTCAAAAGTAAGGTGAATATTCAACTTGCAAAAACCTCAAGCAACAAAAATACAAAAAAGGTAAATAAAATTATCAAGAAAAGACAAAAGTAATGAAATTGAATCTCTAGTGTTTATAGACTATTGGTTAATTGATGATGCTTTATAAAAAAAGAAAAACAAGAGAAGCATAAAACAAGGGAATTTTGAAAATTAAAGAAAGATAACATGGAAAATAAAATATAGAAATGAAAGTAAAATTAAAAGATGAAAAAACTAACATAATTTATTTACTTTCAGAGCTAATTGGAGCTAGAAAGAAGAAAATAAAATTATTAAAATAAAAAACAAGTGAAATTATAACAGAAAAAAATTAAAAAGAACCAACAATTATATGCCAAGAGATCTAAGAATTCAAGAGAAATGGATGATTACTTGAAAAATATATAACAAACCTAGGAAGACTTACATGAATTGATGCAAAGTGAGCAGAACCAAGAGAACACTGTTCATAGTAACGGCAATACTGTAATGATGATCAACTGTGAAAGACTTAATTACTCTAATCAATAAAATGACACACAATATTTAGAACAAAAATAGAAGAATGGTTGAACATTAGGAAAACAATAAATGTAATTAACTATATCAAATACATATCAAAACAAACCCAACCAACTATGAATGCATTGATATGGAAAAAAACATTGACAAAGTATAGTATCCATTTTTACTTAAAATACTAAAAAAAATATGAATAGAAAGGCCATTTTTAATATGATAAAAAGTGTATATTTTAAAACTAAAGTTGACATTATTTCTAATGAGGAAACACTGAAAGATTTTCCAATAAATACAGAAACAGTACAAAGATGCCTCTTTTACATCTATATTTTGATATAGTTCTAGAAATGCTAGCTAAAGCAATAAGCTAGGAGAAAAAAATAACAAATGTCAAAAGAGGAGATAAATTAACCCTATTTAGAGAAAACAAAATGGTTTACTTAGAAAAACCCCAGAAAATCAGCAACAAAACAACTTCTACCTCACTGAAACAAAAGCTTTAGGATGTAGTAGCAAGACATAAAATAAATCCAAAAAATTATCAGCATTCCTACATAGAAATAATAAAACCAGAAAGTAATAATAGAAAGTCATATGAAATTATTAAAAAATATATAAAATATCATGTGATCAATCTGTCAAAATAACTTAAAATCATATAAATACAATTATAAAATACTCTTTAAAGAAATGATTACTTAAGCAATTAGAAAGATATTCATTACTCATGGTTGGGACATACCAATATAATTTTTAAAAAAGATTCTACAGAAACCTATTTATAGAATTGCTGTTAGACCAAACTACCAAGGGGACACTTTGTGGAGCTAGACAATAAAATAACAAAATCCATTTGGAGGGACAAAAAGTATAGCTCTTCAAAGGGAAAATCAAAATAAGAACGAAGAGGAAAAAGTACTTCCACATCTAAAATAATATTATAAAGCAATAATTGTCAAGGCATTTTGGTATTGGCTAAATTGTAGGAAAGTAGAACAATGACTAACTAAGCAAGAATCAGAAATGAATTCAATAAATTTAAGAACATAAACTATTCAAGAAAAAGTTCATTATTTGACAACTATGGTGAAAATTGGAAAGCAGTCTGTCATAAATTAGATTTAAACAGACATCTTATACCATATACCAACTAAGCTCAAAATTGATATGTGACATAGCTACTACCAGGAGGAGAGTTCTTAACCAAAGGACAGAGGCAACCAGAAAAGGATTATGATTAGATGATATTGAAAAGCTTTTGAGTAAACAAAATCAACACAACTAAAATAAGATAGGAAGTGGTCCTTTAGGGGGGAATAATTACCTTTGTATTAAATATCTTTGCAAAGGATCTAATATACATAAGGAATACAGACAAATATATGATCAAAAATCATTCCCCAGTTGAAATGGACAAGTGATTCTCAAAAGAAGAATTGCTGCTTATTAACCACCATATGAAAAATTGTTCCAGGTAAACAGAATGTTGAGACCTGAAGGCAGAAGACCTGGGTTCAAATCCAGTCTCAGATATTTATTAGCTATATGACCCTGGGGAAGTCATTTAGTCTCTGATCCTCATCTTTAAAATGAGACTAATAGCACCTACCATGTTGTGAGGATAAAATGATAATGAAGATAAAAAGCAATATGGAATTATATCAAAAAAGAAAAAAATGAAAGACTAAAGTGTACAATATCCTTTGACTCAGATATTCCAACTTCAACCACATAACCCCACCAGGTTGAAGACAGAAATGGTCCTATATAAAAAAAATAATCCTAGCAACACTTTTTGTAGTAGCAGAGTTGGAAACAAAGTAGATGTACATTGACTAGGGAATGACTAAACAATCTTTGGTACACTCAAGTAATGGAATATTAATGTGCTCGAAGAAGTGACTGGCATGAAATCATTCATTGGAAAGGCATGGAAAGATTCATATGCACTGATGAAGAATGAAGTAAGGAGAAGGAGGAAAACAACATAAACAATGACTACAATGAAGTAAATGAAAAAATACTAAAACTGAATGCTATGCAATTATATAATGACCAGTGAGCATCAGAGAAAATGTGTTTCCTTCCCTTAATTGTAGTAGTGGGTGATTATCAATTAGTCAATCAATCAAAAAACACTAAGACCCTGTAGTGTAAATATGTAGCAAAAGGATATTTTTAAAAAGGAAAGGAGAATTGCAAACTATTAACAGTTATTTGAAAAGATGCTCCAAAGCATGAATAACAAGAAAAATGCAGACCAAAACCACTTTAGGGTTTCACCTCACAGAAAACTGGCAAAACTGACAAGAGATGGGAATGAATACTCAATGTTGGAGGGGCTGTGGTAAGACGGGCAGACATACTAGTGCAATGCTGGTAGAACCGTGTAATTGGTGTAACCATTTTGTTGCACAATATAAAATGATGTAAATAAAGTGACTAAAACGTCAATGCCTTTTGACCATTCCACTTTTAGTCCCAATGACCTTAAGGGGGCTATTAAGAAAAAAAAAAGAAAGTCCTCATATACAACAAAATACATATTTCTTTTTTTTTCTTTTTTTGGGGGGGGGGAGGGCAATTGGGGTTAAATGACTTGCCTAAGGTCACACGGCTAGCTTTTTGTGTGTGTGTGTGTGTTAAGTGTCTGAGGCCAGATTTGAACTCAGGTCCTTCTGACTCCAGGGCCAGTGCTCTATTCACTGCACCACCTAGCCACCCCCCATATTTATTTTTTAATAATTAATTTTTAGTTTTCAACATTCACATCCATAAGATTTTGAGTTTTGAATTTTCTCCCCCAGTCTTTCCTCCCCCCTTCCCCAAGATGAGGTACAATTTGATATAGGTTCTATACATTTATAAGAAACATTTCCATATTAGTCATTATGTAAAGAAAAATTAGAACTAATGGGAGGAACCACAAGAAACAAAACAACAAAAGAAAAGGATAGTAAACAGTATGCTTTGATCTACATTCAGAGTGCAAAGTCCTTTCTCTGGATGTGGACAGCATTTTCTATTATGGATCTTTTGGAATTGTCTTAGATCCTTGCATTGCTGAGAAGAGCTAAGTCTATCAAGGTCGATCATCACACAATGTGGCTGTTACTGTGTACAATGTTCTTCTGCTCTGCTCATTTCACTTGGTATTAGTTCACATAGTTCTTTCCAGGTTTTTCTGAAGTCCGCCTCCTCATCATTTCTTATAGCACAATAGCATTTCACTATATTCATATACCACAACTTGTTCAGCCATTCCCCAATTGCTGGACATCCCCTCAATTTACAATTCTTTGCCACCACAAAAAGAACTGCTATAAGTATTTTTGTACATGTGGATGCTTTTCCCGTTTTTATGATCAATTTGGAATACAGACCTAGAAGTAGTATTGCTGGGTCAAAAGGGTATGCACAATATTATAGCCTTTTGGGCATAGTTTTAAATTGTTCTCTAGAATGGTTGGCTCAGTTTACAACTCCACTAACAGTGCATTAGTGGTCCTATTTTCCTACATCTCCAACATGTATCATTTTCCTGTTCTGTCATGTTAGCCAATCTGATAGGTGTAATGTGGTACCTCCGAGTTGTTTCAATTTGCATTTCTCTAATCAACAGTGATTTAGAACATTTTTCATATGACTATTGATACCTTTAATTTCTTCCTTTGAAAACTGCCTTTTGATATCACCTTTGATCATTTATCAATTGGGGAATGGCTTGTATTCTTATAAATTTGACTCAGTTTTGTATATATTTTAGAAATGAGGCCTTTATCAGAGACACTGGTTATAAAAATTGTTTCCTAGCTTTCTGCTTCCCTTCTAATCTTGGTTGCATTGGCTTTCTTTATGCAAAAACTTTTTAACTTAATGTAATCAAAATCATCCATTTTACATTTCATTATGTTCTCTATCTCTTATTTGTTGATAAATTCTTCCCTTCACCAAAGATGTGATAGGTAAACTATTCCTTGCTCTCTGTTTGCTTACAGTATCAGTCTTTATATCTAAATAATGTACCCATTGTGACTATCTTGGTATAGGGTATAAGATGTTGGTCTATACATAGTTTCTGCCATACTATTTTCCAGTTTCCCAGTAGTTTATGTTAAAAGTTGAGTTCTAATCCCAGAACCTGGAGTCTTTGGATTTATCAAATAGTAGATGACTATAGGTATTGTCTTGCTTACCTAACCTATTCCACTGATCTACCACTCTATTTCTTAGCCAGTACCAAGTAGTTTTGATGACTGCTGTTTTAAAACACAATTTAATATCTGGTATGGCTAGGCCATCTTCTGTAGCATTTCTTTTCATTAATTACCTTGATATTCTGGATGTTTTGTTCTTCCAAATTAATTTTGTTATTGTTTTTTCTAGTTCTATAAAATTATTTTTTGGTAGTTTGATTGGTATAGCACTGATAAATAATTTAATTTAGGTAGAATTGTTATTTTTATTGTATTAGCTTGGTCTACCCAGGAATAACTGGTATTTTCCAACTATTCAGATCTGTTTATTTCTGTGAAAAGTGTTTTGTAATTGTGTTCCTATAGTTTCTAGGTTAGTTTTACCAGGTAGACTACCAAATATTTTATAATGTCTACAGAAACATTAAATGGAATTTCTCTATCTCTTGTTATTGGGACTTGTTAGTTATATACAGAAATGCTGATGGTTTATGTGGGTTTATTTTATATCTTGCAACTTTGCTAAATTTGTTTATTTTTTATTTGATTCTCTAGGATTCTCTAAGTAAACCATCATATCATCTGCAAAGAATGATAGCTTTGTGTCTTCTTTGCCTATTCTAATTCCTTCAATTTCTTTTTCTTTTCTTATTGCTCAAGTTAACATTTCTAGTAAAATATTGAATAACAATGGTGAACAAAGGATATCCTTGTTTCACCCCAGATCTTACTGGAAATGCGGCTACCTTATCCTCATTATATAAAATGCTTGCTGATGTTTTTAGATAGATGCCATTTATCATTTTAAGGAAGACTCCATTTATTCCTATGCTCTCTAGTGTTTTTAACAGGAATAGATGATGTATTTTGTCAAAATTTTTCTGCATCTATTGAGATAATCATATGATTTCTATTAGTTTTGTTGTTGATATGATCAATTATACAGATAGTTTTCCTAGTATTGAACTAGCCCTGCATTCCTGTTATAAATCCTACCTTGTCATGGCTTATTACCCTTGATATAAGTTGCTGTAATCTCCTTGCTAATATTTTATTTTAAAATTTTGCATCTATATATCAGCACCATCTTTGTGTCATAAAAAGAATTTGGTAGGACTCCACCTATTTTCCCAAATGGTTTATGCAGTATTAGAATTAGTTGTTCTTTAAATGTTTAATAGAATTCACCTGTAAATCCATCTGACCCTGGAGATTTTTTCTTAGGGAGTTCATTGATGTTCAATTTCTTTTTCTAAAATGGGGTTAAGTATTTTATTTCCTCTTCTATTAATCTGGGCAGTTTATATTTTTTATAAATATTCACCCACTTCACTAAGATTGTCAAACTTGTTGGCATACAGTAGGGCAAAATAGCTCCTAATTATTGTTTTGATTTCCTCTTCATTGGTGGTGAATCCATCCTTTTTATTTTTGATGCTGGTAATTTCATTTTCTTCTTTCTTTTTTCAATTAAAGTGACCAAAGGTTTATCTATTTTATTGTTTTTTTTCATAAATCCAGTTCTTGATTTTATTAGTTAAACAGTTTTCTTATTTTATTACTCTGTCCAGTTTTCAGAATTTCTAATTTGGTATTTAATTGGGGATTTTTAATTTGTTCTTTTTCTAGCCTTCTTAGTTACATGAGAATTCATTGATCTCTTCTTTCTCTATTTTATTCATGTAAGCATTTAGAGATATAAAACTTCCTCTAAGAACTGCTTTCACTGCATCCCATAAATTTTGGTATGTTGTCTCACTGTTATCATTCTTTTGGATTAATGTATTGTTTCTCTGTTTTGTTGTTTGATCCATTCATTCTTTAGGATTAGTTTCCAATTAATTTTTAGTCTATCTTTCCATAGTCCTTTATTACATATAATTTTTATTGCATCATGATCTGAAAAGTATGCATTTAATATTTCTGCTTTTCTGCATTGGATTGTCAAGTTTTTATGCCCTAATACATGGTCAATTTTTGTGTAGGTGCCATGTACCACCAAGAAAAAGGTACATTCCTTTCTATCCCCACTAAATTTTCTCCATAAGTCAACCCTAACTTTTCTAAAATTCTTTTCATCTCCTTAATTTCTTTCTTACTTTGTGGTTAAATTTATCTAGTACTGAGAGAGGGAGGTCAAGGTCCCCCACTGGCATAGTTTTGTTATTTCTTCCTATAACTCCTTTAACTTCTCCTCTAAGAATGTGGATGCTATACCACTTGGTACATATGTTTAGTAATGATATTAGTTCATTGTCTATGCTACCTTTTAGCAGAATGTAGTTTCCTTCCATATCTCTTTTAATTAGATCTGTTTTTGCTTTTACTTTGTCTGAGATCAGTATTGCTATCCCTGTTTTATTTTTACTTCAGTTGAAGCATAATGTATTCTGCTCCAGTCTTTTACCTTTGCTCTGTGTGTATCCCTTTACTTCAATTGTGTTTCTTGTAAACAAAAAAAAAATTGTAGGGTTATGGTTCTTAATCAACTCTGCTATCCTTTTCCATTTTATGGGAGAGTTCATTTCAATCACATGTCTTTTTCTTCATTCTATTCCCCCTCCCAAAATGTTTATGCTTTTCTCTCTCCTTTCTCCCTTTCCCTCCTCACTAGAATTTTGTTTCTGACCACTGCCTCCCTCAGTCTTCCCTCTTTTCTATTAGCCCCCTCCCTTTTCTGCCTCTTTACCCGTACAACTTCTTCCCTCCCTTCTATTCTCCTCCTCCTTTTTCTTTCCTCTTTCCCCTCCTCCTCCAAGTTAGATTCCTATACTTGATTTTGTTATTCCCTTTTTGAGTCAAATCTGATGAAAGTAAGGTTCAAACAATGCTCATCTCCCTCCCTTCTTTCCCACTATCATAATAGGTTTTTGTGCCTTTTCATGTGATGTAATTTGCCCCTTGTCTGCCTCCTCCTTTCCTCTTCTTGTCTTTCCTCTTCTGCCTTTTCACTGCTAAGATTTTTTGTCATCACAACAAAGTCAACTTATATCCACACCCTCTATGTATACCCCTTTTAAATGGTGTAATAACACAGTTCTCAAGAGTTACAAGTGCCATCTTCCTTTGTAGTGATGTAAACAGTTTGTCTTTATTAATAACATGTTGTTTTTTCTTTCCTGTTTACCTGTTCATTCCTCTCTTGAGTCTTGTATTTGAAAATCAAATTTTCTGTTCAGTTCTAGTCTTTTCATCAGGAAGGTTTGGAAGGCCCATATTTCACTAAATGTCCATCTCTTCCCCTGAAAAATTATGCTCAATTTCTCTGGGTAGTTGATACTTGGTTGTGATCCAAGCTCCTTTCCTTACAGAATATTGTATTCCATGCCCTCTGATCTTTTAAAGTAGAAGCTGCAAGGTCCTGCATAATGCTGACCATGGTTCCATGATATTTAAATTGTTTCTTTCTGACTGCTTGCAGTAGTTTCTCATTGACCTGATAATTTTGGAATTTGGCTACAATATTCCTTGGCATTTTCAATTTGGGATCTCTTCCAGGAGATGATCAGTGGATTTTTTCAATGACTATGCTATCTTGTGTTCTAGGACCTCAGGACAATTTTCTTTGATGATTTCCTAAAAGATGCTATCCAAGCTCTGTTTTTTTTTTTTTTCGTTATCATTTTCAGGTAGAGCAAGGATTTTTAAATTGTCTCTCCTGGATTTATTTTCCAGGTCAGTTGTTTTACCAATAAGGTATTTTGTGTTTTCTTCTATTATTTCACTCTTTTGTTCGACTGATTCTTGATAGAATCATTAGCTTCCACTTGCCCAGTTCTAATTTTTAAGGAATTGTTTTCTTCTATTAGATTTTGTACTTCCTTTTCTATTTGGCCCATTTTACTTTTTAAGGAGGTCTTCTCTTCAGTGAGTTTTTGTGCCTTTTTTTCCATTTGGCCAATTCTACTTTTTAAGGACTTGTTTTCTTTCTTTTTTTTTTTTGCAGAGGGAAGGCAAGGCAATTGGGGTTAAGTGACTTGCCCAAGGTCACACATCTAGTTAGGTGTCACGTGTCTGAGACCAGATTTGAACTCAAGTCCTCCTGACTTTAGGGTCAGTGCACTATTGACTGTGACACTAGCTGCCCCAGGACTTGTTTTCTGCATTTAATTTTTGTCCTTCCTTTTCCAAGCTATTGACTCTTTCTTGCATACCTCTCATTTCTTTTCCCAATTTTTCTCCTCTCTAATCTGATTTTTAAAATCCTTCTTGAGCTCTTCCAAGAAGGTTTTTGGGGCTTGAGACCAGTTTATATTCCCCTTTGAGGTTTCAGATATGGGTATATTGTTGTCCTCTTCTGAATTTGTGCTTTGCTCTTCCTTGTCTTTGTAATAAGAATCTATGGTCATTGCCCATTTCTGCTTTTTGATCGTGGTGTTTGCCTAATTCCTGGCTTTTATACTTGAGGTCTCCTGTTGGAATGCAGGGGGCAATGACCCAAGCTTCTTGTACTGGGAGGCTGGGACCTGGTCACTGGCTTTGTGTGCTGGGGCCTCAGGTGCTGGCAGATGGAGGCTACAAGGGTCTGGCAGCTTACCTGGTGATGAGCTGGGGTCAGCAACACTGGAGTTCTTGGGGGTGGGGGTGGGGAGACTGGCTCCTGGGGGATGCCTGCTCACTTGGGTTTTGCACTCAAATGTTTGGCTACTGGAGGATGTCTGTCAGGCTGGAGCTGTGCTTCCTGGAGTTGTGCTGAAGGACTGGGACATTTAGCTGCTAGAGAACACAGGTGCATGTGGGGTGGTTTCCCGAGCTGGTGTCTACCAGTTGTCCTGCCTGTATTGAGGCTCTTGGGAGTCCTGGTGTTGGTGCTTGCCTGTTCCACCAACCTGGGGCTCAGGATCTTCCCTTGGCTTGTTGAGGTGGACCTTGCTGCTGGGATGCCTCTCGTCTTGAACTGCTCCCCTCCCCCAGAGTGAGAGGAGCCTTTCTTGTTAATCCCCCAAGCTTCCTGGGCTACAAGACTGCTGTACCCCATCTTTCTGCTGGTTCAGCTGTTCCAGGGTTTTTCCTGGGGTGATATTTTCTGGGCTTTCAGCGGCCAATAAAGGAGGGTGAGAGCAACTTCTTATTCCATCTCTTGGCTCCCAGAAGTGTAACTCCAAAATACATATTTGTAACAGTACTCTTTGTGATAGCAAAGCATTCAAAACAAAATAGATGTTTATTTATTGGGAAATGGCTAAATAGTTGCCCAAGAATGCGACTGAATATAATTATGCTGTAAATAATGAGGAATATGATGAATACAAAGAAGCATGCAAAGACTTATATGAACTGATGCTCCGATATAAATGGAAACAATAACCATAAAAAATCAAGTGAATGTTACAAAGTTGCAAAGATCAAAGCATGGCCCCAAAGAAGAGAAATAGAAAGATATCCCCACCTCACTTTTGAAGAGGTGGGAGGTTCATGAATGTGAAAAATTGCATATATTTTCAGATTTTTTCAATGTATTGATATAGTTTTGCTGATCTAAAAAAATCTTCCTCTTTTTTCTCCTCAGTATAAGAAAAGTATAACAGCAGGGTTTGGGATGGAGAGGAAAATATTTGAGCTGGGTTACAAATTCCTTGAGAAAGGAGGGACTCTGAACCGAAGGTCAGTAGATAACTGCCACCAAGATCTAGACTCTAGGTGTAGAATATTGCATACACTGAGAGACAAAAGTTATTTTTAATGAACTATTTTCCCCCTTTCTTTTTAAATCTTTGTTAAAAGTCTGGATTATCAGGGAAGAGTAAGAGATATATTCAGAAAAGAAAGTGATAAAAAGCACCAATAGGAATTTTTTAAGTTGTAATTTTTTTGGGGGGGAAATTCTTACATTTTGGTAAATATAAGATATTTACCTTTAACTTCTACACAGTTTAGTGTTGAATTTACACACCATGCTCAATGGCTGGCAGATGTCTAAAGCTCAGCAGACTGATGGTGATGGTGGCAGATTCTGCCTGCATGGAAATTCAACATGCATCGACCAAAATTCAACCTTGTTTGCGCATACATGTTAAAAAAATTTACTAGGGGGCGGCTAAGTGGCACAGTGAGTAAAGTGCTGGCCCTAGAGTCAGGAGAACCCAAGTTCAGTTCTGGCCTCAGACACTTAACACCCCCCACACACAAAAAACTAGCCGTGTAACCTTGGGCAAGTTACTTAACCCCAATTGCCCTCCAAAAAGCAAAAAAGAAAAATGCTGCACTACATTCTCCATCACATCCTGAGTTGGAGTCAATTCATCTAGACTGAAATCTTCTCTATGTATTGTCTCCCCCGTTAGAAAGAAAATTCCTTGAAAGTAGTGTCATACTTTTTTTTTTTAAAGCAATCAGGGTTAAGTAACTTGCTCAAGGTTACACAGCCAGGTGTTTCTGGGTGGGTGCTAAGTGGCGGAGCCCAGGATTCGATCTCCAGATCTTCTCAACACTGCAGCCGGTGCTCTTACTCGCTGTGCTACCTGGCCGCCCCACGTCTTACTTTTCTATGTGTATCTTCAGCACTTAACACAGTGCTTTGTACCTAGTAAATAACAAAAGCTTCATTTGTTCATTCTAGTCTTTGCTGGCATATGATTTTAATATGTTTTTCATTGAAAAAAAGTTATATTTTATGAGATTTATTAAAAAAAAATTGATGATTTTGGCAATTGGTTTTTCATCTCCTCTCCATATCCCCAGGGAGATCTTGTGCTGCTGGTTGTGGGGGATTGGGGGTGGAGGAAGGGAACTTGAAAGATTAGAAAGATTTGCAATAAACCATTTAAAGTACTCATCATCTTGGCTTGTTTTTAAATCAGCATCTTTAATCCAAGCTATCAGGGCAAAAACTCACTATTCAACAAAATGTGTTGGAAAAACTGCAATAGGGCAGAAACTAGGGACAGAATGTTGTAACCACCATTTTTGGGAACTGTCCCCTAACGCCCTTCCCTTTCAAGCAAACTAGCCTAACACCTGTACTCCCAGTCCCCTAGGAAACTCACCAACAAAACAGACTTATTCTGCCAGAAAGGCCCATCAAGTCAGGCCTGTCCAAGCCTGCCACAAAAACCCACCAAGAAGAACACCACAGCCCATCACCCTTACCTAGGAACTAATCAGAGCATTTTTACTGTTTGGGTAACTGATGGGTCATTAAGCAACACTATCCTTTGGCTTCTGTATCCCCACTTTCTCAAGTTGTGGTTTCCCCTTGGTAACAGTTATGTTGTGGCTTTTGTCTATAAAAGTTCTGTGAATATGCATCTTGGGGCTGCCTGGTTTGGGTAGTGTTCACCCCTGGCAGTTGCTGGCAGTTAAAACTCCACTTAAAATGATTAATGGTCTCATCTCACTCATTTCTCATTACAACAAGAACAAAAGTTCAAATCCTATACAAAGGTAAACTCCAAATGGATATATGACTTTGTAGGGTTAATGCAATTTAAGATCTTCCCCATCCATTAATAGGCCTATATGACCACATATGTTTCCCCTTTCCCTTCAAACAGGAATCATGTTTCCAGGTCTAAACGCACACAGGTATTTCAACCACAGATGCCTTGCTGCTTTCAACTTTGGCTCGGTTCACAGCTGTAATACATCCTGAGTCACATAGAACCCATCAGGATATTCAGGGCCTTGGGGAGGAGCTTGCTTAGGGGGAAGCTTGTTTTGGGGGAAACTTGTTTAGGGGGAAGCTTGCTTAGAGGGAAGCTTGCTTGCAGGAAGGCTTTCATACCTTTTGGTACTGATCCAATTAGGCACTGAATCACATGGGTGGTGATACCTTCTGGCTCTGAGCCTATTAGCTGAAAACTATATATACTGGAAGGTTAGTATTTTATTTTGGGGCTCACTCATGGGAAACATGTTTCTTTGTGATTTGGTCAGATGAGACTCTGGGTAGCCATTGTTAAGGAGCCCCCTGGCTGTGCCTGACCCCAGATGTTGGTGTTCCTTTGTCTGGTGATTAGGTACTTATTACTTTGTTTAAGTACTAGCAGCCCTCTCTATTGGTTTCTTTCTTGGACTACTTATCTGTCTGTTAATTAAAGTAAGATCATTAAGCCCTTGAAAGCTGTCTTTCCTTTAGAAACACAGATCAAAAGAACCTGTTCTAGCAGCCCACCCTGTGTACTAGTGTGGTTGCTAATACAGACTTAAGACACAGAGGATAAGTAACAAGGAAGAAATTATCTGTCAAGATCTATGGATAGAAGAAGTGCTTATGACCAAACAAGAGATAGAGATGATCATAGGAGGTAGAGTGTACGATTTTGATTACATATACCAATGCAAAAAAAAAAAAAAAACAACCAAAAAACCCAATGCATCTAAAATGAGAAGAGAAGGAAAATGGGGGGAAATCATTGTAGCAAGTTCCTCTGATAAAAGTCATATGTTTAAGATAAATAGGGAACTAATTCAAATGTATAAGAACAAGAACCATTTCCAAGGTGGCCGTTTGCCCAAAGGATATAAACAGGCAGTCTTTAGAGGAAGAAATCTAAGCTATCAAGAGCTATGTAAAAATTCTCTGAGTAACCAATAATTAGAGAAATGCAAACTAAGACAACTCTTAGGATTATGCAACCCTCAGATAGGCCAACTTGACAAAAAAAAGGAAAATGACAAATGCTGGAAGGGTGTGGGAAAACAGGCATATTAATATACTATTGGTAGAAGTATGAATTAGTCTCGCCATTCTGGAAAGCAATTTGGAACTACTAAACTGTGCATACCCTTTTAAAAAATACTTTATTTCCCCTTCTCCAATTACATGAAAAACCAATTTTTAACATTCATTTTTTTAAAGTTGTGAGTTCCAAATTCTACCCCTCCATCTTTCTCTTCTCTTTTCCCTCCCTGAGACAGTAAGTCTACACTGGGGGTAGAACATACTATACAATTGATTTGGTACTTCTGACTTGCCTCTAGAGCTGCTGGCTTGCACAGAGGCAGAGCCTTGCTGGTGGTTTACCCCAGGGTTCAGAGCCTTGTTGCAGACACCCTGCAATGTAGCCTGCTAATCCTATTCCCCTCCAACTCCAGTGAACTAGACCTTTCCTGCTGTGCTGTTAAGTTACATGCTCCTAAATCAGTTTTGAGGTGTTTTTCAAGGTTGCTTAGAAGGGAATTTGGGAGGGCTCCAGGGAGTTCCTTCTTCACTCTGCCATCTCGGCACCAGAATGTACATATTCTTTGACCTAGCAATACCACTACTAGGTCTATACCCCAAAGAAATCAAAGAGAGAGGAAAGGAAATATACATTAAAAAAATTTACAACAGCTCTATTTGTAGTGGCATAGAATTAGAAAGAGTGTGCCCATCAATCTGTGAATGACTAAACAAGTTACAATTTATGAATATGATGGGATACTATTATTTTGTAAGAAATGGTAAAGAGAATAGTTTCAGAGAAACCTGGAAAGATTTATAAGAACCGATGCATGGTGAAGTGAGTAGAACTAGAACAATTTATTGTTCAATAACAACAACAGCAATATTGTAGTGGTAGTCAACTTTGAAAGACTCAGGATTTCTGATCATCATAAGCAACAACCATGATTCCAGAGGACCCATGAAATAGGCTACTTTGCTCCTGACAGACAGTTAATAGACTTTGTATACATATTGGGACATAATTATTTTTTGGACACAGCCAATGTGGGAATTTGTTATTCTTAACCATACATATTTGTAACAGGAATTTTTTCTTTTTTGACTTCTTAATATTGGGCAGAAATATTGGGAGAAATATTGGGAGAAAATGGGAGACATAAAAGGTAGATCTTCAAAAAAAATTTTTTTTTCTAAAAGAAATCAGTATCTTGGGCGGCCAGGTGGCTCAGCGAGTAAGAGCACCGGTTCCAGTGTTGGGACGACCTGGAGATCGAATCCCAGGCTCAGACACTCAGCACCACACCCAGAAATAACTGGCCGTGTAACCTTGAGCAAGTTACTTAACCCCAATTGCTTAAAAAAAAAAAAAAGAAATCAGTATCTGTATATGTTCCAAAAGATAATTTTTAATTTGATCACATCTGGTCATAATGAAAGATTATCTAAGTATAATTTTTTACCCCTTAATGAATACTTATTGACTATCATTATTTTCAATTACTGGAAGATTTTTGATTTTCAGAACTATGTGATAGAAATATTACTTTCACAGCACTGATTTATTTTTTAAGTCTGTGTACTGCAAATGAACTTCCTTTTTTTGTTGTTTTTTTTTTTTTGTTAGTTTGGAGGGCAATTGGGGTTAAGTGACTTGCCCAAGGTCACACAGCTAGTTTTGTGTCTGAGATCAGATTTGAATTCAGGTCCTCCTGACTCCAGGGCAAGTGCTTTATTCACTGAGCGACCTAGCCGCCCCCCCCCCCTTTTTTTTAGTGACATTATTCAAGTCTCTAGTTAACCATGTCTAACATTTCCATACCAATCTGAATGTCTTTCTTTTAGATACTCAACAGTGGACAATTTCTCATAGCATTTAAAGCCCAGCATGACTATCTAGTTGTATAAAAGGTTAGAGAAGGGACAGCATTGCTTTCCTTTGCTTTTATAAATAATTTTAGGAGTGACAAATATCCATGAAGATAGCTCATTCTAATTTAAAACTTGTTAGCACTTACCTTAGTTAGAAATCATTTATGAACAGAAATGCTATTTATAATATGACCATCATAAAAATGTATCTCAATTTGTTTTGCTTCCAATAATGGTGATACTCAATGGTATTAAATACACAATAGACTTAAAGTTTTAAATAGTGCTTGCCTTCTTGATTTGTTTATTTCCATCAATTTATGTTTAAAGGAAAAAAGTACAGATATTTGTGTAGACAAAAGTTGTAACCTTTTTTTTTAACAAAGGCAATGCTCTAGATTGCTCATAATACTTATGTCAGACACATGATTTATAGTCCCTATACCACATTCAACTCTGTAGGCATTTTGTTCTGTACTGAAAAATACAGTTGAAGAAGGCATAATTTACTTAAGTGTTTATGTTGTTTCATTTTTACTAGTCAACATTTAAAGGACAAAGGGAATCTCTACAGAGCTGGTTTCCCTCATTGTTCTGGACTCTGGAAGATGTTCTATTCTCCAACAGATACCTTGGGGCCTTCATTGCAACATAGGGGATTTGATATATTACAAAACAAATAAGTTATGCCACAAACAGCAGAATTTTCTGGAATTAAGTATATGTACTCTTTTAAAAAGTACTACTAGGCTTCCCTTATTGTGGCCCACTGTGTGCTGTGCCCTAGGCAACTGCCTGCCTTGCCTAACCTCCTTCTCACTGAGACAAAGTACCTGTGCGACTGGACAGTGGTGATGAAGAAGGTGAATACTACTGAAGCTAGCAGCCCAACATCCAGTCCCAAGCAGATCACCGACATAAATGTCACTATCCAAATCACCTTGGAGGAAAGGAAGAGGGAGGAAGGAAGACCATTAGAAAAACGTGACACAGATAATCACCTACAAAATGTCCTACTTTATGTTATAGACTCAGGGAACTGGAACTGGACCTACCTCAGATGTCATCTAGTATAAATTCTTTATATTACTTTGGGTCAAAGAAGTGAACTTACTTACCTGCCTAAGGTAACAGTGCTAATAAGTACCAAAGCAAGGACTAGAATCTGTTCCCTTGACTCTTCATCTATTGATCCCTTCATTATACTAAGTTTCCTCGAAGTCCAGAAGACCTGGGCTCGTGTAATGGTGTGATTGAAGGCATGCCTCTCAGTGCCTCCAGGTCAGCCATAAAATGATATACTGGAATTGCTCATTGGCATCATTAGAGGAAGTTTTCACAGAGGGAGTTTCTAACAACAGTGGAATCACAGGTTCAGACCAAAAGAATCTGAAACTTATTTGTCACTGCTCCTGCAAATGATTATCATTCTTGAGCTAGAAAATAACTTTCTATAAACACTCAGTGTGGTTACTCCTTTATTTTTCTTATTCTCTCTTCTTTCCTTCCATTTTCTTTCCTTCTCTATTCCCTCTTGGTGAAAAGGGAACAACTCAGGAAGTACAGCATGGAAGAAGAAAACATTAATTGCTAGTCAGAAGATCTTGGCTCAAATCCCTGCTCTGTCACTAGCTAGCTATGGGGAACTTGGTCAAACTACTTGACCCCTCTGGGCTTAGTATTCTTATCTGCAAATGGAGAGAGTTGAATTAAGAGCCCTCGAAAGACCTTTTTAATTCTAAGATGCAATAAGTGTACAACTTATATAGCACTTCAAGGCATACAAAGCACTTTCCCTAGGCCCATCTGGTGAAGTAGATGGCACAGGTAGACCTGTAGGATTTAAAGCTGAAAAGATCATTTAGTTCAATATCCTTAGCTAACAGATGAGAAACTGAGACTCCACCATATAGACAGGTCAGTAGCAGAGTTGGAATTTGATTTTAAATTTAAATTCAATGCTATTTCTCACAAGTTGGGGATATCCTAGACTCCTACCCAACATCCATAACCTATTGGCACTGCAGCTTGGGTACCAAGGAGGGAGGATGAAGCAATGAAGCAAGGGCAGAGTGTATCAGGCAGATGATTTGTTAGTCTACTCCTGGTCTCACTCTTACAACCAGATTCTGTTGGCAGCATGTCTTACCTACTCTGGAATGTGGTTACACTGATTAAACCTGAGTATTTATACAAGTTGTCTGTGTCATGCTCTTTATGTTGGATTTGAATACAACTGCTCTAATTTTAAAACCATATTTAGTTTGATACACTTATAATGAGGGATCAAGCAAAGGTATACAAATCTATCTTGAGGCCTTACCCTTCTTTTCTCCCAACACTACACTACTGTACTAGTAGAAAGATTTTATGGTCCTTTTGAAAATGAGGGCTTGGATCTTTTGTCCACTCTCTTGTCCTTATTTATTCTTATTCTCCAAAATACTTTTTAGCCTTTTATCTGCCCTGTTCTTTCTATGTTAATGCTTAGACACTTACAAAATCATACTGGTTCTGCTTCCAAAGATCAGGAAGGTCCATGAAGGTTGAAAGGAAGGGCAAGACATTGCTCAGAATAATACCAGCCAGTACAGCCTGTTGGGAAGAAGGGAAATTCTACTGAGTTTGCTTCTCCTTCAGTGGTGAAGCCCCAGACTCCCCAAATGGAAGCTTACAAGAGAAGAATGATAAATGCCATTCATATATATTTCATGTTAGTATAAGATCTAAACTTCAAAGTACACCTTCATTTAGTCTTCAGATAATCTCTGTGTTTCTCAACTTTAGGCTACCTACATTTTTCAGAGACCATAGTCTGGATGGGGTGACAATTTTTAGAGAGAGCCCATTCACAGAAAACTAGTTTCAATTTCTCTTTAAATTAAATGATCACAAAAGTACCATTAATGTCTAGGAGTAGAACAAAGCAAATATTTTAAGCAAATGTATTCTTGTCTTTATGATATCCCTAGGTTGGCTTAATAATTCTTTCCCTTTGCCCAATTTCATCTGTCCTGCACACAGCCTGGAAACAAGAGTCAGTTTTACTACCATCAATAGCTATAGTTACAGGTTTTCTCAGAGCTCACAGATGACTTGGTATACAGGGTAAGCAGCATTATTAAAAAACAGTGTGCATGTGCACACACACACACGTAGATACTTGTAGAGAGAATTTGTAGATAGAAAGTACATAAAGAAGATAGAATATTCCTTAGTGAATTTGGCCTGGAAAAGGGAAGAACTGGCTATGGTCTTCTATCAGGGCACCTTGGCACAGTGCCTGGCATGTAGCAAATGCCTTCTGTCTATACAACAAGATGCCCAGCCTTTCAAGAGATCAAGGCATAGTTATCACTGAGTTTAATACAATAGAAGCTTAATGTAAACCAACTTATTACATTAATTCAAATACCCACCAAAGGCCAAATTATATACTTTTAAACCAAAACACAGCAACTAGATACAGTGAAAGTTTGACATAGCATGGTTATAAAGTGGGTGGTAGCCCTGTTTAACACCAACATTATGAAGGAATTTTTTTAAAGCAATGTACCTCAGTGAATCCCAATAAATGTTTCTTTGGGATCCTGCTTCTTACAACCACAGAATACTATTGCTGTTAAAAATAAACTATCTACTTGTTCCATATTGCATAGAAACAAAAAAGTTTGGCAGCAAAGATGGTGACAGAAGTTGAATTGTGAGGATGACTTGGGGATTTGGGAAATAAACAGTGGTAAGGATGAGTTCAGTTTTACCTTCCTTATATTGCTATGAAATAAAATTGTCTCAAACAGTGAAACATTCATGTTCCCTTCAAGACCTACATGTTTTTTTGGTTACAGTGGGTCATAGAAAGACAGCAAAGAAAGATTTCCTGTCCCATTATAATACTCAGGTCACAAGCTGGAACTGGCTGATGTAGTTTTGTTTAGTTATAATTTGAAGAAGTACCACTAATATTCACTACCATTTCAGTGTGCAGCCAAGCTATTATAGCTATAAACATATAAATATATACAGAAGTCATAAATGAAGTAAATGAGGACATTATTTTGAGCTTTATCATACATTTTCAACTGTTGGAGGCAAGAAGAAAATAATCAAGGAATGGATAGGATCCCTGCTTGTGATAGAGGGGAATAATAATGGAGAAAAGAAAGATGGTAGAAATATCAATCTCTTCTTTTGCTTCAGTTTTCTCTATCAAGGATAACGACCTTGAGAAGTATAGAATGAAAATGGCTAACAAGGAATTGAAGCCAGACATAAGTGAGGCAGACGGCTCTCAATGAACTCAAACCATCTTACCCTACATCCCAGAGCACTGAGACAACACAACAAACACTGATAATCTTTTGAGGAACTGTGGCAAATAAGAGAGGTGCTGTAGAACTGGAAGTAGGCAAATACTGTTTCAATTTTAATAAAGGGGAAAAAGATGAATAATTTAGATGGATACCTATAAACTGGTGTCAATCCCTGGTACAATTCTAGAGCTGATTACAATAATATCATTATATTATCATACGCATGATTGAGTTATGCATATGATAATATCATAATCATCAATCCTCGGTAAAATTATAGAACAGACGATTTGTGAACATTTAGAAAAGGGTTGAAATGAATTTAATAAAACCAAATAATTGTTCATTAAGAACAAGGAATTTTTGTACAGGTATAAGTTGAATTATTCCATCTCTTATTGGACAACAATAGGTCCCTGCTCTCCTAGCAGTGAATGTAAATAGTAAATAGTAACTGTTTCTCTTTTGGCCAGCAACCCTGAGGACCTTCCCCTCCCAGTTTGATTTTTTTTTTTATTAAAGGGGTCATCCCTTGACTTACTTCTTAAAGAGGCCTATTCACTGAATGGACATTACCTCACTCAAAGTGAGAACCTGAAAAGACCTTAGCTTAAAAGGGCCAGGGTCTCCCACTGCATCCTGGGCCATCTCTAGTTGTCCTGATGAATATCAGGCCATTGAATCAAATGGCTCTGGATGAGAAAGTGAGGTTGGTGACCTTGCACAGCCCTCCCTTCCTCAAATCCAAGTCAACTGCAAGTCCATGTCACCATTCCCTGACATCATGGTCCTCTTCAAGAATGAAAGACAAACACAACAACCTCTGAGCTCCCCTAAAACTGAAATTCTGATTCTGTGAAGTTATGACAGACCAAGTTAATTTCCTTTCTTGACAGGGTTCATATAGATTTCAAAGCTCTAGAACTGGAAGGGGATTCAGAGCCCATTATTCCAACCCCCTTATTTTATGAATGAGAAAACTGAAGGAGAGGCAAGCTAAGTGACTTGCCCATAGTCACACACAGAGAAAAGCATTAGGGGCAGGATTAAAATCAAAGTCCTCTGATTTCATAGCCAGGACTCTTTCTACTATGGCACATTGATCAGGAAAATTATTTAGGAGGCAGATTATATTTGGATTTCAACAACACATTTGGCAGAAATCTCTCATGTTATTCTATTGGAAAAGATTGAGTAATGGAGCCTGGATAATAGTATGGTCATATAGATATGAAACAGTTTTGTTAATTAACAATGTTGATTAATGAATTAATGTCACTTGTAGGTTGGTATCTAAAGGAGGTACCTTAGAGCTATTCAAATTTTTATTGATTAATTAGATGAAAGCTTAGATAGAATGCTTATCAAATTTGCAGATGTCACAGATCATGAAGGAATAGCTAATGAATTAGCCGGAAGAGTCCTGATCCCAAAAGAATGACAAATGTAGGGGAGGCTAAGTGATGCAGTGAATAGAGCACTGGCCCTGGAGTCAGGAGGACTTGAGTTCAAATCCAGCCTCAGACACTTAATACTTACTAGCCATGTGACCTTGGGCAGGTCACTTAACCCCAATTTGCCCTGCCTTCCCCCCTCCAAAAAGCAAAAAAAAAAAAAAAAAAAAGAATGACAAATGTCAAGTCCTCTTCTTGAGTTCAAAATCGAATCTATATTTATAGGATGGGGAAGACATGGCTAGAAACCAATTCATGTAAAAAAGACCTAGGAGTTTTAGTGAATTATAAGCTCAGCAGTTTGACATGACTGTAAAACAAACAAACATGAATGTAATACTAAGCTGAATTAATGAAAACATAGTAGCCAGAGTGAAGGAGGTAACAATCCTAGCTGTACTCTGTTCTCATTGGCTCTTGGTTCTACATTGTAGGAGCAATAGTAACAAACAAAAGTATATGAAGAGGAGAAAGACCAGGATAGTGATGGTATTCCTGGGGAAGGGGGAAAAAAGGATACAGTTTAGAGGAAAAAAAAGACCTGGGAGGGAAAGGAAGTAAAGAGGAAGAGGAGAGACAGATATGATAACTAGGCTTGAATGAATGAACGGCACTCATGTAGGTATTAATTTGTTCTACTTGGACCCACAGTGTTAAGTCAATAGGCATAAATTAATAGGAAGATAAGGGAAAGCTTCCTCACAATTAGAGTCATTCAAAATGGAATGGTTTGCTTCATATGCCTTAGCACTGGAGGTTAGATGACCATTTGTTAGGAATATTCTAAGTGGAATTCATATTCCGGGTAGAAGTTAGTCTTGATTAGCTTTGAAATCCTTCAAACTGGGAAATTCAGTGACTCTCTGATGTTATTATGTGGAAAGATTACTTTGTGGTCAACAATCCACTATGGATCCCTAGGAGGCCAGACCCACATAGAGGTAAGAAATTGTATGTCCAAATCTTGGGAAGTTAGTGTTGGACACAAGATTAGAACTCAATTTACATTTCCCGTCTCTGTCTTGTGCTCTAGTCTAGGACAGTGTGCGGGTTCATAGCCCATTATCAAACAGTTCTACATGGTAGCATGAGGACTCCTAAAGAGTTTATGGACTCACAGCTAATATTTAAACCTATGTTGGTACTAAAAGAGCTCACAGTTACCCCCACACTTGACTGCACAGCTCAAACTATGTAGAACACCCAGAGGAGATCATAACCATCCCAGGGAGCTGCTCACCTATGTTCTTACCTAGATGGAAATTTCTGATGCATAGGTATTTTAAATTCAGTTTTTTATTGTATATATTTGTAACTATTTCCCTATAAAACAGCCTGTATATCTATAGCTGTGGAAAGTTTTTCTGGCTCTTCTCTATGTAACTAGTAAAAGACTTTTCCCTAATAAAAATGTCCCGAATGCTCTTCACTCTGTGGAACAATCCTGTGAAATTTCCTTGATGGTATGTGGGGTTCTAGCACTTTGATGACATTTATATATTATCTTCCCCCATTAGAAAGTATGCTCTTTGAAGGCAGGAGCTGCTTTCTTTCTGCTTGTATTTGTATTCCCAGTGCTTGACACATAGTAATTGTTTAATAAATGTTTTTTGACTGATTGATTAAAATCTTGTAATTTCTATTTACAATAGCAGCCCATGCTGGAATATCAGAAAAGGCAAATGAGACTGACTGCTGTGTCCATAGAAGCACAAGTTATAAAACATTACCTTTAGCAAAATGTTTAATGAAGATACAATTGTGAGAGTTTGTCACACTGGTTTAAGTACTTGTTTGTTTCTATGCCCTCTCACTTACGTTAGGCAGAGCGTAGAAATAATGACCCATCTTCAGCATCACCAGCAACGTTATACCTGCACCTACCAGAGCTGCAAACTGAGCAGAAAGAGTATATTGAAGAGAGAAATGAACAGAAGTTATGCAGCCCCTGGCCCACTGGTCTTCTCCTAGGGTCATTATAGAAGTACATCAGTTTTTCCTAAGAGGATTTGTGCATGACCATGTACCACAGATCAGACATGAATTCATTCCACCAGTAACCTATGGCACATATTTGCAAGGTCCAGGTACAGAATGGTGCTTGAGGAATCCTTGTGGTACAAATAATAAATAATACATCTTCACAAATATTATTTTCCAAATCCATGAATCTTCATGCCCACAGCCATTTACTATCATCTAATTCTGCTAAATAGCTGCTTATGTTCCTTCCCAATTTTGTTTCACTATTCAGTATTTTAGAAAAATCCAAATAAATTCCTTACTGGCAGTTCTAATTTCCCTACCATGGCTATGGTTACTCAAAAACACCCACAGTGCAACCTGATAAAAGAAGCAGGTGGGTCAAAGGCCAACATTCTAATAGACTTTGAGGACCCAATTATAACTATACAAATATAAGGTATTATCATACTTATAATACATTTTGCATATATAAAATATGCCATCTCTTGAATCGTCATTCCCATCTCTTACCCCAAATCTTTTCTTTTATCTCCAAGGTTATACACAAGCCTTTCCATTTGCTAAAGGCACTGCCTTCTTGGTCTGCCTCCCATTCCACTAAACTTTCTTTTCACTTATAATTCATGTGTAGGCAGTCCTTGACTCACAAAATTTTTTTATTTTTTTAAGGTGCAGAGAAAAAGAAGTCCACCTCTGATGTTCCCATCTACCAATTTTCTCCCAATTTAAAACAAGTGAGAAGTGATAAATCTTGAGAATTATTTTATTCTATCCTAATATAGAGATACTTTCTTTCATTCACACAGATTTTCCATGTTGCTGGTACCCAAAAATATCTACCCACCCTACTCTTACCACCAGACAGACTGCCTGCCTAGCTCACTACCTGAGAAGCCCTTATGAAGGTAATTCTCCATTCTGTTGAGAAAGGAAGCAGGATCAGAATCTGTACCAAGTACTCCCTAAAATGCATTTTCCCAGAAAAATTATGTTAAAAGTGCTGGCTTGGTATAGCTTAAATAATACTATTAATATCATCCTTTATGTCTGTTACAGTTTAAACATCCTTTCGAGAGGCAGATTGGGAGTCATCATTTAAAATATGAGTTCTATGGGAACTGGTTGCAAACAACCAGCAAAATTGGGGAGCACAACATGCTCATAAACTGAAGACTTCTTGGAATTAAAATTGTTCTGTGAAGTCTTCCCCAGTCAAGTGGAATATTGGCATGTTATCAGATTCAGGTCTTCAATAATGATCCCAATATAGTACTCTCAACAAATGCATCTAAATAGTATAAACAGTGTTGTATAGTACTAGGAAAATTCTATTTTAATAAAATTCAAGGAATGTATATGTTTTATTGTATTTATTCTTTTTAATTGTCCAGATAGAGGATCTCTAGGGAAAAACTCTCTTGCTTGAGGCTTGCCTGCCAACTCTTCTGTAAATTAATCTTTTTTTTCATTGTTTTTTAACACTTCTTTTTTTTTAGTTAAAAATTCTCTCTCTCTCCTTCCAACTGTTCCTCCACCCACTGAGAAGGCATTATATTTGTGAAGACATGAAAAACATCTTTCCATATAAGCCACAATGTGACATTAACCGTGCCATAAAACAGTTGCCTGGGGCAATGAGAGGATATCATCCCATTCACATAGCTATTATATGTCAGATGCAAGACTGAAGACCAGGTCTTCATGATTCCAAGGTTGGAGATTATGACAACTCTCCCAAAATTATTATTATTACAAGGAATTCACTATATTAAGTATTATTTGAAAAAAGTTGACCGTTGCTTTTTCTTTGAAATTTTTCTATTATGTAGATACTTTTATTGTATATAAAGACAGGTAACATATCAAGATGTGACCTATAATACTACACGTTTTCTAGTATTGTTTTCAGCTGTCTTTTACATACTATAGCAACACCATTTCCTCTTTCTCCAGATTCCTAACCATATAGTCTTTCAATATAAACTTACTTGAGCCTAAGAGTCACCAAAAAAAAAATCCTAAAAATCCTCCAAAACTACTCACTTACCTGTTGTCTCCCACCTGATTTTTCTTGGATGACTGTTCTGGCAATAGCAGAAGTAAACACAAAAGATTTGAAAAATGAGCTGACAAGATTGCACAGACCAATGGCTACCAAATCCTGTAAAGCAATGGTAAATATTTTAGCCCCATCCATTGTCTCCAAACTCCGACCAGCTTTGGATATACAAGGTGTATTTCTTACTCTTATTTAGAAGGGTATAACTATCTTCCAAAGACAGAGGGGGACAAAGAAATGAAAGCAGGAGGAAAGGAGAGAAGCTCTATTTTATACACTATAAACACATCTTCTGGCTTATGAGGCCACATTGATAGTAAGGGAAATAATTCCCAAGTAACTTCATAGTAAAGTAGCTCCTTGACCTTCAAAAATGCTGTAGTGGTCTAGCCATGTGACCTTGGGCAAATCGCTTAACCCCAATTGCCCTCCAAAAAACAAAAAAAAAGGGGGGGGGAAATGCTTTAGTGGTAATATTAAGGTATTTTTTGTTAAATACTACTGAACAACTCATATTGACTCCATACACAGCAGAGATAAATATCTCCTAAATATTGGGGATCCAGAAGTGAATTATAAGCTAAGCATATTCTCTGTAAGAGAACAGTCCGGTTTTCTGAAAGCTAAGAAGACTGGAAAAGAAGCCAAGAATTTATGAGCCAAGCATTGGTAGAGATGGGTCTGTGCTCTCACCTGGTTAGGATTGATATTGTAATTATGTAAGGAAGCAAACTTCTTGCCTATAAAGATGAGCAAAATGTAGCTCACCACGGACAGGGAGAGGGCATGACAAACAACAAGGTGCATAAGCCCATACTCAGCTGGTTCAGGATACAGGAAACTGCAAAAGAAAAGAATTGGAAGATAAGAAACTTGTATTCCAAGCACAGTTTCATCAGAGGATAATAGATGGCCTTAGAGACAAGTTAGTTATCATCTCCCCGTGCCTGAGATTCCCTACGTATAACTTTAGGACACTAAACATTCAGTACCAAATGCTATAGGCAAAATATTTTAAAGACCTAACATGTAATGTTCTGATGGAAGAATTTTGAAAACAAACAAACCCTTATTCTATACCACCAAGTTAAAAACTAGGCCTTCAGCTGTGTTGTTGAAGACATGGAAAGGATACTATGTAAATGCCCACCTCCACCTCTCTCCTTGATATTCATCATTGCTCTCTGAGCAACCTTGTAGTTTGATCTAGGAGAAGGATGGTATAAAGAAGGGAATGAGAAAATCCAAAGCATAGTTTCAGCTTTTCTTCTCACTCTAGAGAAAGTAGTTTATTTTTCCTCTGAGGTTTTTATAAATTTGGAGTAATGATTTCTACTTTACAAGGATTTAATGAAGCTAAAATGAGGTAATTGTATGTAAAATGAAATGCCACAAACATAAAGAGTGTTGTGATATTCCCTGGGGCATAATTAAATTAAATTAAATTTTTTTCAATTAACAAGCATTTATTTTGTCTACCTCTGACCTCTCTCTACTTCCCTCTCCCGTTGGAGAAAAAGAACACAACAGATACACATAGCTAGGCAAAAGAAATTCCTTTATTGCCCAAGATCTGTCATTTTTAGTGAAGGATATTTTACAAATACAGTTGATCTTAATTATAATTATCTTCAAGTTTCCAAAGCTAGATAGAAGGATATCCTCTCATTGCCCCTCAGAGCTCTCTAGAGGCATTTTTGAGCAGCAAGTAGATGAACTGTGCCTCAAAAGACAATGATAGTTCCATATGTGGAATTTTGCAAGTAGGCTACTAGATTCTAAAGTATTGTTTTTAATAATGGGATATTGTTCCCAAGGTTCAAACTTGGAGTAAGACTTTAATCTTTTATTGTTTTTATTTCTGTAAGCTGCTAATAGAAAAATGGAAAATGCCTGGATATTTATGCTTGTGATTTTTTTTTCCCTATACCTTCAGCAAGTTCAAGTATATCTAACTTCATAAAGTAGTTGTACTCCTAAGATGTGGAAAAAATCCAATTTTAATAAAGCAGACTATATTATATAAAGCACCCCCCTGAAGGACTTCCCAGTAAATACTTGTAGGTTGGGTTCCTCAGAAGATTACTACCCCAGATTCTAGATATTCTGTTGGTCCATACTCCTAAAACTAAAGTTCACGAGCTCCAACCAATATACTTATCTTTCTTTAGTTAACCAGAGGATACAATTATCTCAAAGCAAAGACACTTACTGAAATGACATAGTAAGAAATTAAATATCCCCCCATCAACCTAAGGCACAAATATTACCAGAATCAGTGTAAAAAATAAATATGGCCATGACATATGTGTGAAAAGAGGAGTCAATTATACCTCCAACAATGCAGCATTCCTGATGTCTTCTTACATAGTCCTCCTTTTGCTCCCTGAGGTAGTTAGCTTCTCTGCTGGGTGAATTATTCCACTGGGCCTCCTAGGGCTATTTCTGGACTGGATGGGTGGCTTTATTGCTCTGGTGTGGCTTCCACAATCTCTTTTTCTGAGCTCAGCATAAATCCTGGCCTCAAGTACTGTTGTTCACTTTTGTAAAGAAGCAGAACCTATACCCTAGGATCAGAAGGAATCTTGACTCTGTGCCTTTCTGAATAGGATTCCAAGTCCAGGCACTGGACTCTCAACTCCTTGATAACTTGACTCAACTCTGTAACTGGACTCTGCTTTTGACTTCATAGGTGTGGGTTCAGGAATACATGTCTTTGGTTTCCTTTCTCAAGTTGCATGCTAAGTGCATGACTCCTATAGCCATGTGCTTCTGCTATGATATATCATTGTTAATGGTGTGGGGAAGGGGCAAGTTCTTTAACTCTGCCAACCCTCCATTTTCTGACCCTTTCATATTTAAATGAGCTCCTCAGAGTCTGAAAAAGGTGCATCCTTTTTACAAAGTACAAATGGGTCAAAGCTGGGAATGTGGACCATTACACTTGAAGGATTTCTTTTAACCTTGATGCAAAAACTATGAACTTGGCAAATAATGCAGAAGGGGAGAAAAGAGGTAAAAGAAAGCATTTTCTTCTACAGCATACTTCAGATGAAAACTTTTAAGGGAAAGTCCTAAAGGCTTAGCTCTGGAGACAAGCCTCAATATTAGCAATACTCAAGTAGCAACAAGGAGATGACTGAGACAAGAACTTGTAAAATGTGAGAAATTCTGCCACCAAAACATTCTAAGATGCTGAACCAACTGAACAACTCACATCAACTTTCTAGGAATGAGTTTTTTCATCTATTAAATGAAGATATTGAACTATCTGATATGGATAATTATCTACAAAAATACAAAATACCCAAATTAACAAAATGAGAAATAGAGATTTTAGACAAGTCAATCAAAGAAAGATTAAACATATCACAAATGAGCCACCAGTCTTTGGCTTCTGAGAATGCCACCAACCTAATTTTATTAATTATTTGCTAGCCATAATTAATAAATGCATTATTAAATACCCAGGAAAAGATGAACCACTGGGGGAGTGGAGATTGATTTAGAGGGACTTATAAATGAATTTTAACAAATGTTTAAAGATCAATTGGAATCTAACTGATGAAAATTATTCTCAGTAATGGAGAAAAAAAGCACTTAACAAAATTATTTTTAAAATGATACAAATATGGTCCAAGTGCCCAAACCAGGGAGGGAGAAAGCAGAGGAAGAGAACCAGAGAGCAATTTTACTAATGAATATTGATACAAAATTTAAAATAAACTACTAGCAACAAGGCTATATCAATATATAAAAAAATATTCCCTTTATTCAACTTGTATCTATACCAGGGAAGCAACAATGGTTCATCATTAGGAAAACAAGATAATTAATCATATAAATAACAAAAACAATACAAAACAGTCATGCAAATATAAGAAGACATCTACCATATCCCTTCCCAAGAGATCATCTAGTCTAGCCTTCTCATTTTACAGATAAAAGAGACTGAGACTCCAAGAAGCTAAGTGATTTGTAAAAGATCATAAAGGACACATATACAGAACTGGAATTCAAAGACAGACTTTCTGATTCTACATCCAGTGCACTTTCCACTGCATCACATAGCCTTTTCTCACACACAGGTTAGTGTGATGTTTGAATGAAATAATGTATGTAAAAATGTCTTCTAAACTAGTAGTTACTGTAGCTGTCATAGAATCATCTTCTGTGCTTTCTTGTTTGATTCCTTCATTTAGATAAAGCCATGCAAGACCATCCAATGATAGTACTCAATAAATGTGAACTTCCTTCCATAAATGATAATCCAATATGTAGATGATCAAGACTTTGTTCCTAGTTTTCATCCATAATGTGCTCCTGTAGAAGTATAACATTCAAGAAGAAGACAGGGACATGGAGAGACTTTGCTAATTCCTATCACTTCTAAGTAGAATTAGAGTATGTATGGTTGAGGGGAAGGATAGTGGGATTTTGCACAGTGGGATTTAAGTCAGGAGAATCAGGATGCAGATATGAGAGGCAACAGGAATGACAGACAGTCACTGAAAGGCATGGAGTCCAGAAATGGAGTTCATGAGGTAGGAAGAATAAGAAGGTCTGTGTTGCTGGATTTATATTGTTTATATTGAGAGCAGATAAGTGTAACAAGTGACAGGATGGGGCAAGTTGCAAAGGGCTTTAAAAACCAAACAGAGAAATTTAGATTTGATCCTAGATGAAGCCATTAGAATTTATTGAGTAAGGTGTGATATGGTCAAATCTGAATTTAAGATCACTTTGGCAACTGAATGGAGGATAGATGGAATGGAAAGAGATTTGAACTCTCTACCTTGGGCTCTTTGCTTTGTGAAGGAAAAAAAAGTTATCATTTACCTAAACCAGAACCTTTCTTAGGTCTAAGATGTTGATACAATGAAGTTCATAGATCATTCTTTTTAAAAATGTATTTATTTGCTTTTAGTTTACAACATTCAGTTCCACAATCCCTTGGGTTCCAAATTTTCTTCCCTTCCCTCTCCACCCCCCACCATGACAGCATGTAATCTGATATAGGCTCTACAAACACCTTCACACCAAACATTAGTCAAATTGTAAAGAAAAATTATAACCAATAGAATGAACGAGAAAAAAGGAACAAAACAAGACAAAAAAGAGAGAGAGCAAGGAGTTTGCTTCAATCTGCATTCAGACTCTGTAATTCTTTCTCTGGATGTGCATAGCCCTCTCCATCATGAGTCCCTTGGAGTTGATAGATTATTCTTTTTATAAGAAACAGATACATATATTTCCCATAAAAGTAAGAATATAAACTCTTTAAAAATAGAGATTGTTTTATTCTTTGTATTTGTATCCCTAGTTCTTAGTAGAGTGCCTGACACAAAGCAGGTACTTAATAAATGCTTGTTAATTGACTTGTATAAGCAATTGGGGTACAACTCTATCATAAACACTGTCCTGCTATTTTCTCCAGGAAAATGAAAGTCCTAGAGTTAATTTAAGCCAATACTTCTAACTCTACTATTGCCTGAAATTGCCAACACAGACTATTAGATTATCCTAAAGTTAAGAAGGGGTGGGACAGTTGGATGAGCAGTCCTGACCACAGGAAATTACTCACCTATAAGGAATCATATCAACAATGTGCTTGCTGGTTTCAGTGTTCATGTGGATCCTGTTTGCAATGATAGTGAAGGAGACAATCTGGATTTAAGAAAAAAGAAGAGAGAGCAAGCATAATTGTTTTAGGGCTGTGCTTTGCTTACAACAAGACAGGGGCTTAAAAGCTCTGGCAGAATGAACACCTTTAACATAAAGGGTGAGCAGCAAGATAAAGGGCCATGTAGAGCAAAAAAATCAATTAAAAATCAAAGACCCTATTCTGCTTTCCCTGAACTCTTCAGCATTAGGGCCAGAATGAAAAGAGTCACCTTTTTGGACTCTGCTTATGTGGTTAACAAGAACAATAAATGACTTGGTACTTTTTTTCCAGCCCTCCAAACTCAGACAACTACAGTGATTTGAGAGAGAAGCTGACTCTCAAGTTCTTAGTACTTGTGAACTTGGAAGGGTACTTTAGTACATGGCCTCAGTACAAACAAGGTTTTTAATAACTGCTGATACTATTAAAAATCATAATCACAATTAACCTTTTATAGTCTAGAAAGTTTTCAGTCAACTAAATTAACTGTTTTTCATATTTATTTCTCTCTAGAAATACTAATCCAAGAGGCAGCTAGGTGGCGCAGTGAGTAAGAGCGCCAGCCCCAGAGTTGGGAGACCTGGGATCGGTTCCAGCCTCAGATACTTAGCACCCACACAAAATAACTGACCGTGTAACCTTGAACAAGTTACTTAACCCCAATTGCTTTAAAAAAAAAAAAAAGAAATACTAATCCTAGGGGTGGCGAGGTGGTGCAGTGAGTAGAGTGCCGGTCCTGGCGTCAGGAGGACCTGAGTTCAGATTCAGCCTCAGACATTTAACACACACACACACACACACACACACACAAAACTAGCCGTGTAACCTTGGGCAAGTTACTTAACCCCAATTGCCCTCTAAAAAAAAAAAGCAAAATACTAATCCTTTCTTCTAGAAACTAGCTAACAGAAAAAGAATTGGGCAGCCTAATACCTGTTCCAGCTTACTTAAAGACCTCTCATTAAAGTAGAACCACAGAAAGAAGAAATCAGTATCTAAATTCTGTAGTACACACAAAATATTTGGTTACTTTCTCACCCATAGGCCTTTTTCCTAGTACTAGTTCCATAAATTAAATGCAAATCTGAGCAAGAACCAAATTGTTTTGTGGTGTACCCAGGACTGATGCTCTAATGATGACAGCACAACCAAGCAGTGGACCCTAAAAAAGTCTATGGATCCAAATTTGATGAATAGCTCTGGACCACTTCTTGATCAGAGGGAGCAGAATTCTGAGCTTTGTGGATAATGGAATTTGTCAAAGGGCTAACAATGTCTTGGAGTGATTCTCAGTCGTCATCTACTTTGGTCCCAGATACTGCATCAATAATTTACTGATTATTGTAGCTACCTTAAGGCTTAGCAGAAACAAGACATCAGTTTTAATGGTACAAATTTGAAACAATAATACCTGCCATTTTCCATAACTGGAATAATCTTAACCCAATTCAACCTACTGAAATTCTGCCCTTCTTTCAAAATCCAGCTCATGCTTCCTCTACCAAGACTTTGTCTGCTTCCCTGTTAGAGATGATCTTTCATTCTTGGTCTTTCCATGTAACTTTGTATATCTCTATGTATTTCCCATGCTCTCTTTTATATTATAACTTCACTGGAACTAAACACAATTCTATTGCTGTGTAACTAGTAGACAATGTAAATGAGCTCTCTGAAAACAAAATAAAAATATTTTTAAAAGACAAAAACCAAGCCAGTCTTATCAAACAAGAAGAAAAATATGTATGTATTATTTAGAAGGGTCTTTACATGAATGTAGAACAGTGTCTCATGTATCTTTGTATTTTCCCCAACTGTCTAACACAATGCCCTGTACATAGTAGCTATATAATAAACTGAATTGAATTCTTTGCACTTGCCTTCATCATACCCAAATACATGGGAAAATATAAAAGGATTTCTAAGCCCCTGAATGTTTGGATCAGCCCTCATGGTGCTTTATATAGAATAAACAATATTAAAATAACTCCAAGCCTATCAGTTTATTTGCCAAGAATTACATCTGAATATCCCAAGGAGATAAGACTGAAAACCAGATGGAAAAAGAATAGGGTATATAGTCAGAAGACTTTGCCATTTGCTGACTATATAAACTTAGGCAAGTTGCTGGACCTTGCCCAGCTTCAATTTCTTAATCTATAAAACACTGATAATGTTACCTTCTTATTTACTTTAAAGGGTATTACAAGGACTAAATGAGGTAAAAGATGGGAAATCACCTAAGTTAAAGGTACTATACTATACAAAGATAAGGTATTAGTATAAAGTGTATCTTTAAAGTTTATCACAGTGCGCCTTTTTCTGTTTTCTTTTTATTCTCCTTTGAACTTTTCTTCTTTTAAAAATATTTTATTTTTCCCAAGTACATGAAAAAAAAAATTTAATTTTTTTAAAATTCTGAGTTCTAAATTTTTTCCCTCCCTCTCCACCCCCAATTCTGTCCCTGAGATGAAAAGCAGTTTGACATAGGTTATACATGTGCAATCATGCAAAACATTTCCATATTAATCATGTTCTGAAAGAAGACACAGATGAAAAAATAAATGAATAAATATACTCAAAAAAGTGAAAAATAGTATGCTTCAATCTGCATTCAGACTCCATCAGTTCTTTCTCTGGATGTATATATCATTTTTCATCATAAATTCTTTGGAATTGTCTGAGAATAGCTAAGCTGTTCACAGTTCTTCCATGTATAATATTGCTGTTACCATGTACAATGTTCTCCTGATTCTGCTCACTTCATTCTGTACTAGTTCATGTAAGTCTTTCCAGGTTTTTTTTTTAAATCATCCTGCTCATTATTTCTTAACAGCACAATCATATTCCATTACAATCGTATACCACAACTTGTTTAGTCATTCCCCAATTGATGCATCCCCTCAATTTCCAATTCTTTGCCACCAAAAAAGAGCTGCTATAAGTATTTTTGTACTTAGGGGCTCATTTCCTTTTATTTCATATCTCTTTGGGAGATAGATATAGTAGTGGTATTGCTGTAGCAAAGGGTTTGCAGTTTTATAGCCCTTTGGGCATGGTTCTATATTGGATGGTTGGATCTCTCTCTAGAATGGTTGGATCAGTTCATAACTCTACCAACAGTGTATTAGTGTTCCAATTTTCCGATATCCCCTCCAACAATTATAATTTTCCTTTTCTGTCATATTAGCTAATCTGATAGGTGTGAGGTAGTACATCAGAGTTGTTTTAATTTGCATTTCTCTAATCAGTAATGAAGAGCATTTTTTCATATGACTATAAATAGTTTTGATTTTTTCATCTGAAAATTGCCTATTAATATTACTTGACCATTTATCAATTAGAGATTGACTTGTATTCTTATAAATCTGACTCATTTACCTATATATAATTTGAGAAATGAGGTTTATCAGAGATAATTGCTGTAAAAAATTGTTCACCAGTTTTCTACTTTCCTTCTAATTTTGACTGCATTGGTTTTGCTTGTGCAAAACCTTTTTAATGTAATATAATCGCAATTACACATTTCGCATTTCATAATGTTCTCTATCTCTTGTTTGATCATAAATTCTTCCATTTTCCACAGATCTGACAGGTAAACTATGCCTTGCTCTTACATAAATTTGCTTATGGTATCATCCTTTATGCCTAAATCATCTACCCATTTTGACCTTATCTTGGTATATAGTATGAGATATTGCTCTATTCCTAATTTTTTGCAATGCTGTTTTCCAGTTTTCCCAGCAGTTTTTTGTCAAATAGTGAGTTCTTATCTCAAAAGCTTGGGTCTTCAGGTTTATCAAACACTAGATTACTATAGTCATTTACTACTATGTCTTGTATACCTAATCTATTCCACAGATCTACTACTCTATTTCTTAGCCAGAGATTGTTTTGATGGTTACCACTTTATAACACAGTTTGAAATCTGGTACAGCTAGGCTACTTTCCTTCATATTTTTTTCTTTTTTCTTTTTTTTCCCCTTTTGGAGGGCAGTTGGGGTTAAGTAACTTGCCCAAGGTTACACGGCTAGTTTTTTTTGTGTGGTGTTAAGTGTCTGAGGCCGGAACAGAACTCGGGTCCTCCTGACTCTGGGGCCGGTGCTTCACTCACTGCGCCACCTAGTTGCCCCCCTTCATATTTTTTTCATTGATTCCCTTGATATTCTTGACCTTTTGTTCTTCCAGATGAATTTTATTATTTTTTCTAGCTTTGTAAAATAATTTTTGGTAGTCTGATTGGTACAGCACTGAATAAGTAAATTAATTTAGGTAGAATTATCATTTTTATTATATTGACTCAGTCTACCCATAAGCAATTGATATTTTTCCAATTGTTTAGATCTGACTTTGTGGAAAACTGTTTCGTAATTACACTCATATAGTTCCCAGGTTTGTCTTGGCAGGTAGACCCCCAAGTATTTTATACTGCCTACAGTTATTTTAAATAGAATTTCTCTGCCTTTTGTTGCTAGACTTCAGTGGTAATATAAAGAAATGCTGATGATTTAGGCAGGTTTATTTTATACCTTGCAACTTTGCTAAAGTTGTTAATTATTGCCTATTCCAATTCCTTCTATTTCTTTTTCTTCTCTTACTGCTATAACTAACACTTCTAAAAAATACTGAATAATAGTGGTGAAAATGGGCCTTCTCACACCACCCCTGATCTTACTGGCAAGATTTCTAGCTTATCCCCATTATATATAATGCTTGCTAATAGTTTTTGATAGATACTACTTATCATTTTATGAAAAGTTCCATTTATTCCTGTCTCTCTAGTGTTTTTTAACAGGGATGGTTGTTGTATTTTGTAAAAAGCCTTTTCTACATCTATTGAAATAACCACATGATTTCTGATTTTTTTGGAGGGGGGAGAGCAAGGCAATTGGGGCTAAGTGACTTACCCAAGATCACACAGCTAGTAAGTGTGTCAAGTATCTGTGGCCAGATTTGAAATCTGGTTCTCCTGACTCCAGGGCTGGTGCTCTATTCACTGAGCTACCTATTTCTATTGGTTTTGTTAATGATGTTGTCAATTATACTGATAGTTTACCTAATATTGAATGAGTCCTGTATTCCTGGTATAAATCACATCTTGTCAGAGTGTATGATCCTTGTGATTTATTACTGTAATCTCCTTGCTAGTATTTTATTTAAAACTTTTGCATCAATATTATTAGGGAAATTGCTCTATAGTTTTCTTTCTCTGTTTTTGCTCTTCCTGGTTTAGTTATCAGCACTATATTTGTGTTGTAAAAGGAATTTGCTAGGACTCCTTCATCTATCTTCCCCAAAACTTTATATAGTATTAGAATTAATTGTTCTTTAAATGTTTGGTAGAATTCACTTGTGAATCAATCTGACTAGGGATTTTTTCTTAGGGAATCTATTGATGGTTTGTTCAATTTCTTTTTAAGACTGGATTTTTCAAGTATTCTATTTGTTCTTCTTTTATTCTGGGAAATTTATATTTTTGTAAGTATTCATTTATTTTATTTAGATTGTCAGATTTATTGGCATATAACTGGGCAAAATAGCTCCTGATGATTACTTTAATTTCCTTTTCAATGGTGGTGAATTAACCATTTTCATTTTTGATACTGGTAATTTGGTTTTCTCCTTTTTAAAAATCAAATTAACCAATGGTTTATCCATTTTGTTGTTTTTTCATAAAACCACTTTCTAGTGTTATTTATTAGTTCAATGATTTTTTTTTACTTTCATTTTTATTAATCTCTCCTTTGATTTTCAGGATTTCTAATTTGGTATTTAATTGGGGATTTTTAATTTGTTCTTTTTCTAGTTTGTCTAGTTACATGCTGAATTCAATAATCTGTTCTTTCTTATTTTATTTGTAAGCTTTTAGAGATAGACTATTTCCCCTTACTGCATTGGCTGCATTCCACACATTTTTATAAATTGTCTCATTGTTGTTATTCTGTTTAATGAAATTATTCGCTGCTTCTATGATTATTTTTTTTACCTACTTATTCTTTAGGATGAGATTATTTAGTTTCCAGTGAGTTTTTAAAATCTATTTTCCACTGCTCTTTATTGAATGTAATTTTTATTGCATTATGATCTGAAAAGGATGTATTTAATATTTCTGCATTTGATTGTGAGGTTTGTATGTCCAATACATGGTCAATTTTTGTGTAGATGCCATGAACTGTTGAGAAAAAGGTATATTCCTTTCTATTCCCATGCCATTTTCTGTGGAGGTCTATCATATATAACCTTTATAAAATTATATACACCTCCTTAACTTCTTTCTTGCTTAGTTTTTGGTTAGATGTATATAGTTCTGAGAGGAGAAAGTTGAGGTTTCCCACTCATACAGTTTTATTATCTATTTTCTCCTTTAACTCAACTACTCTTTTTAACAATGTGGATGCAATACCATTTGGTACATATATGTTTAATACTTATATTACTTCAATGTCTATGGTACTTTTTAGCAAGATGTAGTTGTGTTCCTTATCTCTTTTAATTAGATCTATTTTTGCTTTTGCTTTGAGATCATGATTGTACTACCCCTGCTTTTTTTTTTTACTTCAGCTAAAGCATAATACATTCTCCTTCAGCCCCTTACCCCTACTCTGTATGTGTTTCTCTACTTCAAATGTGTTTCTTGTAAACAACATATTGTAGGATTCTCATTTTTAATCCACTTTGTTATCTGCTCCTGTTTTATGGGCAAGTTCATCCCATTCACATTAACAATTATTACTAGCATATTTTCCTCCATCCTATATTTCCTATTCTCTCATTCTCTCTCTCTCTCTCTCTCTCTCTCTCTCTCTCTCTCTCTCTCTCTCTCTTTCTCCTTTCACCCAATCTACCTTCCTTTCTAAGAGTCTTCTCAGCTTCTTATATCCCTCTCCTATCCTACTTCCATACATCATAAGAAAGTTTTCTATATCCAACTAAGTGTGTATGTTATTCCCTCTTTGAGTTAATTCCAATGAGAGTAAGGTTCAAATGATTATCTCCAGCCCCCATATTTTTCTCCACTGTAATAGGTCTTTTGTACCTCTTCATGTGAGATATTTATACCATTCTACCTATCCCTTCTATCTTCTCCCACTGCAGTCCTCCTTCTTATACCTTAATTTAATTTTTTTATTATCCTATCAAAGTCAACTTATGCCCATACCCTCTGTCCATGTGTACTCCTTCTAACTGCCCTAACAGAGATAAAGTTGTTAAGAATTACAAATATCATCTTCCCATGCAGGGATGTGAACAGTTTTACTTTATTGAATCCTTTATATTTTCTCTTTCTTGTTTACCTATTTATGCTTCTCTTGAGTCTTGTATTTGAAAATCAAATTTTCTGTTCAGCTCTGAACTTTTAAGCAAGAATGCTTGAAAGTTCTCTCTTTCACTGAATGTCCATTTTTTCCCTGAAGGATTATGCTCAATTTCACTGGGTAGGTGATTTTTGATTGTAATCTACAATATTATATTTCAGCTTCTCTGGTTCTTTAATGTAAAGCTGCTAAATCCTATGTAATTCTGATTTTTGTGGGTCCCCAATATTTGAATTGTTTCTTTCTGGCTGTTTGTAGTATTTTCTCCTTGAGCTGGAAGTTTGGGGATTTGACTATGATATTCCTGGGATTTTTCATTTTGGGATCCCTTTTAGGAGGTAATTGGTGGATTCTTTTCATTTCTATTTTACCCTCTGGTTCTAGGATAGTTTTCCTTAATAATTTCTTCAAATATGATATCCAGGCTCTTTTTTTGATCATGTCTTTCAGGTATTCCAATAATTCTTAAATAATCTCTCTTGATTCCATTTTCCAGGTCAGTTATTTTTCCAATGAGATATTTCACATTTCCTTTTATTTTTTCATTCTTTTGATTTTGATTGATTCTTAATGTCTCACAGAGTCATTAGAATCTACTTGCCCAATTCTACTTTTTAAGGAATTATTTTCTTCAATGAGCTTTTGTACCTCCCTTTCCATTTGGCCAATTCTGCTTTTTTAAGGAGTTGTTTTCTTCTGTGGATTTTTGTATGTTTTTTCAATTTTTTTGAGCTTCCTTTCCCAATCTGTTCACTCTTTTTTCATGATTCTCTTACATCACTCTCATTTCTTTTCCCAATTTTTCTTCTACTTTTCTTATTTAGTTTTTAAAATCCTTTTTGAGCTCTTCCAGGAGTTCTTTTGGGGCCTGAGACCAATTCACATTTTTCTTTGAAGCTTCACATGTGGGCATTTTGATACTGTTGTCCTCTTCTGAGTTTGTGTTTTGATCTGCCCTGTCACCATAGTAACTTTCTATGGTCAGGTTCTTTTTTTCTCATTTTACAGCCTATTTTGTGACTTTTAAAGTAGGACTCTGCTCCAGGGGTGGAAGGAGCACTGTTCTAAGCTTCTTACCACAGGGACGTGGGGCCTAGCCACTGGCCTATTGCACCAGGGCTTCACTGCTGACTTGCTGAGATTTGGGTCTTCCCACTGACTTGCTGGGGCACAGCCTACTGACAATCTGCCTAGATGCTGCCTGCACTGGACTGCACCCCTTTTTACCCGAATAAGAAAGATCATTCCTATCGACATGTTAGGCTGTCTTGGACCGGACAATTGTTATATTCTATCTTTCTGTTGTTTCTGCCACTCCAGAATTCATTTTGAAGCATCATTTTGCAGGTGAACTTGGGAGAGTTCAGGCCAGTTTCTGCCTTATTCTGCCATCTTGGTTCCTTACTCCCTTTTATTATTTAATGTGGGTTTTTTTGCTCATTTTCCCATAGCTGTTCACTGATAGAGCTGCTAGAAGTACAGTAATTCTAGGGAGCCATAGGCCAATAAGAAAGGTTATTTTGCAGAAGACACTGGAAAGGAAATGGGTGCTTCTGGCATGTAGCATCAAGTAATAGGCAACTCTATGTGACCATCTGAGTTACTAACATAGCACCTACCAGTAAGAATTCCATGGGAAATTCAATGGGATATCGTTTGAAAGAGATCTTGATACATTTGTTGACTCTCAAAGCCACCATACAAATCAGAAACAGCAGGATGCTGGTGGAATTGGCTCTTGGGAGAGCTATACAGTAGTTAATTAGATTCTGAAAAGAAACACAATCAAAGAGTTTGAGTGAGGATATAATAATCTTCTTTGTAGTATGTGTCCTAACTATTCCAGGTGAAGCTACAAAAGTTCTCAAGATATAGGAATAGCAGAGAGAGGGTGAGCCCTCTGAAAAAACAATAAAACATTTTAAGAACAAAAGCAGAACTATTTTTCTTAAATGAGAAAAGGGATACTTCTCTGCACTGATTTTGCTTTGCTTATTTTGGTACAAATTTAAGAAAGTACCAGGACTCTATTTATCAGTTCATACTATCATTTCTTCAATGATCTGGTCCATATAATTGTCTAGTCTGGCCCTTACACACTTCTAGCATTCATGAAGGCTTAGTTCTTCCCCCCCCCCTTTTTTTTTTAAGCAATCAGGGTTAAGTAACTTGCTCAAGGTTACACGGCCAGTTATTATTTCTGGGTGTGGTGCTGAGTATCCGAGCCCGGATTTGATCCAGGTCATCCCGACACTGGAGCCGGTGCTCTTACTCGCTGAGCCACCTGGCCGCCCCTAAGCAATTGGGGTTAAGTAACTTGCTCAAGGTTACACGGCCAGGTGTTTCTGGGTGGGTGCTAAGTGTCTGAGCCCGGGATTCGATCTCCAGGTCTTCTCAACACTGGAGCTGGTGCTCTTACTTGCTGTGCTACCTGGCCGCCCCAAGTTCTTCCCCTTTTAAACTGAATTCTCCAGAGGAAAGGCATAATATAAATTTAAAACAAAAATATTAAAAGTTTGGGCAGAGTCTCAAATGTAAGCTTCTTGCTCTAGAGCAGATTGTTAATTTAAGTATGTTATATCATTTAAGGACAAAAGAAAAAAACCTTAAAGGCTTTTTCTTATCTTAAGTTTCAATATGAGGCATGCTAAAATGAAAGACTGTGCTAGAGAGAGTCAATTCAAATAGTAAGTTGGTCCTACTGCAATTAACTAAGAACCCAAATCTAGAAGTTGAGACCCCTTGAGAGCAAACAAAAAGAAACTGAATATATATAGTTGGTATAGTCTGGGTCTTCTCAATTCTACCTATTTCTAAATAAGAAGAGTTCATGACCAAATCATTTCTACTGTTCTCTGGAAAACCAGGTACCTGAGCAGAGTTTGTAACTACTTACATAAAAGAAGGCGATAACACCACAGTGGAAACGAATCATGATCCCAAAGATGAAGCACATTTGGGACATCATGACATGCAGGGCAGTGGCTGCCAAGTAGGCATTAATTAAGGTGTCAGGCAGGTACTTGGTGACAAAATCCAATCTTAGCAATCCAACCAGCAGCTGCAAGACATTGAAATTCAAAGAGGGAATGAAAGAGAACTGAACAGTGATGTCAGGAATTCCTGGGAATTACACAACTAAACTGTGAAAATCAATCAATTAATCAGCAATTCAGGTACCAAATAATTCAGATACTCTCCAAAATAGTCTAACCCTGTTCTAACCCTAGAAGGTCCTTACAAAATCCTTCCCAGAAGAAAAAGTTTCCAACATTCCCAAGTTGTCACTTGTTCCTAACTAATATTGCTCACAACACCAGGCAAAATGAGATAACTTATTTTCTTTCTTTTGGGAAGGAATTTTAGAAGTGGGGAGGGAGAAAAGCTGACACAAGAAGAGAGATACGAGAGGAGAGAGAAGGGGGAAGGAAAAGGAGAGAGACACACAGAGACAGAGTTAGAGTCCTGACTGACAAGCTTGTTATAACCATTCCCCTTGGAGTTATACTTCTTATAAAGCTGAATAGCTATATGTCCTTCCTTCTTCTCAATCTGTAACCTTAATAGAAATAGCTTTCTTATTCATATGCCACAGAGTGACACTTGTGGTTTATGTGATGCCCATCTACACCTCATCCCCCATTTTACTACAAAGATACTTTATTCTCCATTAATGTAAGCCTAAGAACTCTGGAAAAATAGCATACTCCACTAGCCCTACTTCCAGCCCAGAAGTCATTATCCAAAAAGTCTTCACCCATTACAGACTAACCACTACCTACAGAGCAAGCAAGCCAGTCTAGATGAAGCAACAAGGTAGCCTGAGGGAGAAAAAAAACAGGATGTGGCCTGTGTCAGGTATGTCAAACCACTGTCAGTACTTCAACCATCACCTCCCCTCAAACTCTGATAGAAACAATCCAAAATCCTAAAACCAGGCCCAGAGAATAGCAGACTCCCTCCAGTCACCAGGCCTGCTTCCTGCTTCTGAAGCCATCATCCAAGGAATCAACTCTTGTAGAAATGTAACCTGGCAACTGCCTTCTCAGTAGCAACAACTAACTGAAGAACCTTCCCTTCTTCACCATCCCTACCCCCAAATATTCTTAACACCAAAGTCCTTGGCACCATCAAATGGTTCAACATCTGAAATGGATACGTTTCCCCCCCAGTGGAAATGGCATTAAAGAAAGCACTTTGCCCTTGCACCCTAAGGACCGTAAGAGCTTTCCATCTGCCTTGTAGCAGAAATCTTCTCTCTGAGATGTCTCTCACAAAATATGAGCTCCTTGTGAGTAGGGGCTGCATTTCTTTTCTAGTTCAATTCTGAGAGCTTAGTATAGTATAGTATAGTATATATATAGTAAATGTTTAATAAATGTTTTTTTCATTAATTTGTTCTCTCTTCTTTTTAAAAATGAATAGATTGTAGGATTTAGAGCTGAGCTAGAAAAGACCTTAAAGATTATTCAGAACAAAAGTTCCATGAATTTAAAAAAAATTTATAACTGTATTTTAATATAATTGGTTTCCTTTGCAATCTTGAACATTTTATTTTATGCATTTATAAAACATTATCCTGAGAAGAGGTCATATGTTTCACCAGACTACCAAAGGGTTCCAGGAAACACACATACACAAGGGTTTAAAAAACCCTATTTATAACTTTCTCATTATAGAGATGTGGAAATGGAGGCCCAGAGAGTTTACATGGCTTGCCTATGATCACAAGACAGTAAGAAGTGGAACTGGACTATTGCTAAAAACCAAATTGGTGTTAAGAACTATAGAAGTAAGACATTTTGACCCACAAGAAGATTCTTCACATTAATTTTCCTGAGATTTTTCAAAGGACCAAAGTGGAAAAGTTATGACTGTCATAACAATCTTCTGCTTTTCTGAAGCCCCTTTCCTACGAAATCTTCTAAGAAGGTGAAAATCTCCCTACTGAGGTATAATTATTGAATAGGGAACATATCCAGGACATTGGGATCCTGCTAAAATCTCTAGGAATTTTGTCTGAATAAAGAATGATTAAATTCCTTTTTCATTTAAGGATATTATACTGACAACAAACAGCTCCAAAAAGCTACCAGTTGTGAAATTACAAATCAAACAGAAATCTGGGCATGAATTTCCCTAAAAGTTATACCACTGCTTAAAAATAATGGACTGCAGGGCAGCCAGGTAGCATGGCGAGTAAGAGCACCGGCTCCAGTGTTGAGAAGATCTGGAGATCGAATCCCAGGTTCAGACACTTAGCACCCACCCAGAAACACCTGGCCATGTAACCTTGAGCAAGTTACTTAACCCCAATTGCTTAGGGGCGGCCAGGTGGCTCAGCAAGTAAGAGCACCGGTTCCAGTGTTGGGATGACTTGGATCAAATCCGGGCTCAGATACTCAGCACCACACCCAGAAATAACTGGCTGTGTAACCTTGAGCAAGTTACTTAACCCCGATTGCTTTAAAAAAAAAATAATGGACTGCGTAAGAATATGTACAGAGTGGAATCTCAATCAAGAAACAGATAAACTCTCCTACCTATGTGCCTAGAGACTAATCTACAAAAAAGGACAGGAAAAGCTGGAACTCAGAAAGTTGATTGTTTCCTTACCTTTGTCCCTGTCTGTGGATTATGAGACCAAGTAATATTTGGCAAAAGGTTTTTGGAAGCATTTATCTCTGTGGTGACAATGAGAAGTAAAGTTCAGAAGAGTTCGGCAGAGTCAAGATGGCAGAGTAGAAACAGGACCTCCGTGGGGCTCTGGCTCTTACCACGTCCATTCCATGTAAAAGGGGACTCTGAACAAACTTTGGAGCTACAGAACCCACAAAATGACACAAAGAAGCTAACCTCCCACTGAGGACAGCCCTGCATACTGGCAACAAGTGGGCAGCACAGCACTCTGGGAGCTGACCCCAGCCACACACCGAGGTTTTAGCCCCAGGGCGGGCCTGACCAGCCCACCGGCTGGAGGGACTCCAGATCACCAGCAGCTATGGTGGTCCAGAATTATCAACACATAGATGCTAAGGACAAAGTGAAAGGTCAGTGCAGTGTGGACTTTGGGGCCCAGTAGCTGGGAGTGCATTGGCTTTTGCCCCTGGGGCAAGAAGTAGCTGAGGGCTGTGGCGCAGCCATGTGGCAGCTTCAGCTTCTGGACTTCAGAGTGTAAGGGGACCAAACAACCAGTCTGAGGGATAATCACTCTTGCTTTAACCTGCTTGGATCTGGATTGCAGTCTTGAGTGGAGATCCTGGGGTGTGTGACCAGCTTGTTAGAGTGTGTGGAGACTTCAGAGAGGACACTCAACTAATACCTTAGGCAGCTGAAAAAACCCCAGCATTTGGAACAGAGCTCCCCTGTCTGGTAGCAGAGTCCTACGGTGGCAAAACGCCCAAAAGTCAAGTAATTGAGTGGCATCATGACCATGCAAAGGAAGCAAAGCAAACAGAAGAATCCAACATTAGACTACTATTTTGGGGAAAAAACGATCAAAGCATGGAACAGGAGGAGGACAGTGAAGTAAGAACTCCTGCACCAAAAGCTTCAAAAGAAAATACAAGCTGGTTATAGGCCACAGAGGACCTTAAGAAGCAGATAAGAGAAGTGGAGGAAAAATTGGGAAAAGAAATGAGAACAATGCAAAAAAAAAATTACAAAATGAGAGTCAACAGCCTGACTGAGGAAAATAACACCTTAAAAAACAGACTAACTCTAATGGCAAAAGAGGCTCAAAAAGGCAATGAGGAGAAGAATGCCTTAAAAAGCCGAATTTGCCAGATGGAAAAAGAATCTCAAAAGCTCACTGAGGACAATCATTCCTTCAGAATTAGATTGGAGCAAATCGAAGCTAATGACTTTATGAGAAATCAAGATGCTGTTAAACAACTCCAAACAAATGAAATAATAGAAGGCAATGTGAAATATCTCATGGGAAAAACCACTGACCTGGAAAATAGATCCAGGAGAGATAATTTAAAAATTATTGGACTACCTGAAAGTCATGATCAAAGAAAGAACCTAGAAATCATCCTCCAAGAAATTCTCAAGGAAAACTGCCCTGATGTTTTAGAACCAGAGGCCAAAATAGAGATTGAAAGAATCCACTGATCATCTCCTGAAAAAGATCCCAAAAAAGAAAACTCCTAGGAATATTATAGCCAGGTTCCAAAATTCCCATATCAAGGAGAGAATATTACAAGCAGCAAGGAAGAAACAATTCAAATATTGTGGAAACACAATCAGGATAACTCAGGATCTGGCAGCTTCTACACTGAGGGATCAAAGGGCTTGGAATATGATATTGCAGAGGGCAAAGGAGCTGGGATTAAAACCAAGGATAACCTACCCAGCAAAACTGAGTATCATGTTTCAGGGGAAAGTATGGTCATTCAGTGGAATAGAGGACTTTCAAGCATTCTTGCTGAAAAAAAAAACCAGATGAATAGAAAATCTGACATTCAGATACAAGAAGCAAGAGAAGAATGAGAAGGTAAACAGGGAAAAGAAATCATAAGGAACTTATCAAAGTTGAACTATTAACATTACTACATGGAAAAATTATAATTGTAACTGATGAAACTTTTCTCAGTATGAGAATAGTTGAAGGGAATAGAAATATATATATATATATATATATATATATATATATGTGTGTGTGTGTGTATATATATGTCTATGTTGGAGGGTATATGGGTGTATGAATACATATGTGAATGTGTGTATATATGTTTACGGGTAGACATAGAGGGCATAGGACCAATTTAATAGGAAGGGATGATGCTTAAAAGGTAAAATTAAGAGGTGAGAGAGGAATATAATGAGAGGAGATGGGGAGAGACAGAATGGGGTAAACTATCTCATATAGAAGAGGCAAGGGAAAATGGTTACAATGGAGGGAAAGAATAGGAAGGCAAAAGGGAACGGGTCAACCTTATTCTCATTGAATTTGGCTCAGGGAGGGAATGAAATACATACTAAATAGAGTGTCTCACCCTACAGGAGAGTAGGGGGGAAAGGGATGAGAGGGGGGATGATAGAAGGGAGGACAGGCTGGGGGGAGGGAAGTTGAAAGCACCCACAGTTGAAAAGGGATGGGATCAAAACAGAGAATAGAACAAGTGGGAGGTGGGATAGGAGGGAGGGAAATATAGTCAGTCTTTTACAATATATGTACTATGGTAATGTTTTGCATTAGTTACACATGTACAACCTATATTGAACTGCTTATCTTCCCAGTAAGGGTGGGTGACAAGGGAGGAAGGGAATGAATCTGGAATTCAAAGTTTTAAAATCAAATGTTTAAAAATATACATATATACTATTATTAATACTATTTTACATGTAATTGGGAAATAATATATACAGGCAGTGGGGTATAGAGATCCACCATGCCCTACTGGAAAAGTTGAAGGGGGTATGGGAGAAGATATGGGAGAAAGCAGACTAGAGGAGGGGATATCCTGTGGGCTGCTATTTTGGGGCAGTGGGTAGAGGAAAACGGGGAGAAAATTTGTAACTCAAAATCTGGCGGAAATTAATGATGTAAATCAGAAGTTAATAAAGCATTTGAAAAATAAAAAAAAAATTTTTTTTAAGTTCAGCGGAGTTCAATGGTGGAAGTTGAGATTTAAAACCATGCCTAGCAATGGCTCACTTGCTTCAAAATTCTAATCCTGGTCCTTGCACTTTCAATTTCTCTTCAGTATATATACTCTAATCCATATGTGAGAGAATGTCATTGGGAGTCATGCTGAGGATGAGAAAGAGCAGAATCCTGAAGAATGGGGAACAAACGAGCCAAACTAGTTGTAAACTATGATGGACATTAGTTATATCCTTAAACAGAAATCTGAGTAGGCACAAAAAGAGTAAGCTTGTTGGCGAGACACACAAAGCAGGTCCAATTCACAAATGCACAGGATTAAAATGGCTCAGGACTGAGGACTGCTCATTTCTGGTCACATATGTGCAGTTACTTGAAACTTGCAGTATGAGGCTTAGAGCACCACCTGGTGCCTTGCCTGGATATCACAACTTGAGTAGCTGTTCCTGCCATGATCCCATCCCTAAATACAAGCACATCTCTGTATACCTGGTCTGTTGTTTTACACTTAACTAGTTAAAGATGTTTCTAAGGGATGAACTTGGCATCTGTTTATAAAACAATGTATCATTTAGAACCTAGCTAAAGAGTGGTTCTCAACAGGGAAGGACTGGGAATGCAGTCAGGGGAGTTGGTAAGTGGACTGGATGGACCTGTAGGTTGATCAACCCTCTATTGAGGAAACCATAGACAACAAAGCAAATAAGCTTTGAGCTTTTAAATTAATATTGGTGTTAATGTTATTTGACTGGGGATTTGTCACAAAAGGAAAAAAATCACCCTCTAACTTCATAAGACCTAGACAAAAATATAATGGGTCTTCTCATTCATTTTAAGAATTGCTCCTCTCAAGTAATGCAAGATAAAGCAAAATGCTTTCCCTAGGGATTGAATAATGAATAGAGTCTCAGAAGACTGCCTTTCTGTGCTCATTTCTAATGTTTATGTTCCCCCCTTTGACTATAAAGATTGAAAAAGTGTGGGACTAGGATGAGACAACTTCTATATAGGTTATACTAAATTTTAGGATGGGTGGTTTCCATGAAGAATGCCTCCTCTATGCTTATTTGTCACTGTTTGGACAATAGTCCTACAGCCAATCTTCCCCCCACCCATTCAATCCCCTACTAATTGATTCTGTCATACTAATTATCATTGTGTAGAGCTGGATGTACAACTCTGTTGCTCAAAAACTTGAAATGGCTTCCAACTACCTCCTAAATAAAGCTCAAACTCTTCATACTGGTATTAAAATGCCTTCATAAATGACAATTTCTATATTTCCAGTTCTATCTCATCTTGTATACTCACTCCTACATGCCCTATAATACAGCCAAACTATGATACTCATTGACCTCCACAAATACCCCACATTGCATGTGTGCCTATGTTCATTCAATTCCTTATGCCTGGAATGCCATTCGTTACCCTCAATCTAAACTTTAAGGCTCCACTTAAATACCACCTCTTTCATGAAACCTTCCCTGATACTCTACGCAGTAATGACCTTTTCCCCAAGATTTCACATGGCACTTAACATATACGTTGATTATTTGTGTGTGTGTCATATCCTTCCTCAAATATGTGTTTTAGAGCATCAGGGATTGTATAATATCTCAACTCTGTATCATCTCCCTTCCATTCCCCAAATCCAAGCAGAGTGCTTTCTATACAATAGGTACTTAAATGATGTTTTCTGAATTGGCAACATTTCATCCATATATCTCAGAGATATATAAGAAATATAAGTCTATTCATAAAGAATCACTGGAGCTTCAGAAAAAAACTGCACACTGCATAAAAGGAATAACTGTAGGAAAGGATAGTCTTAACTCCTTGGTTTGTCCTTGAGGAGGTCTAGGGGAACACAGAACACAAATACCTGGATAATCCCAGTCAGAAAGGTTACAGCTTGCATGACACCAAGGGCCTTCTCATAATCCAGGGAGTAGGCTGGATCTTCAAAGTCACCCCTGACAAAAGTTCCCATCAGGAGGTGACCAGAATTGAACATTATTCTATTTAGGATATTCGCCATCAATGCACTCACAAGGAAGAAGTTTCCTATGAGATAAAGAGAATGGTTAGACTAGAAAGTGAATTTGTCCCATTCTCTGTAGACACAGGCAGACTGAGAAGCATTAAAAACAGGTAGAATAAATAACCAGTGCCTATACCCTGAAGGAGTTCTTTTGGTTAGTTGTCAGGTTTTAATTCTAAGATTGGGAGTAAGAGGTAGAAGAGGTGAGGTAAAAGTGTTGTTTTCATATATACTATAGCTATTTCCCAGAAACTGTATTCTGGTGGTACAACAAGTCCAAAGGAGCATGTATGTGTGTGTGTGAGTGTGTGTGTGTTGTGTGTGTGAGACAGACAGACAGACAGACAGATAGGCAGATATCTCAGCCACTATACCTATTCTTTGGGAAAATGAGAATGAAAGGGGATGGTGAAAAGATCTGAACACAAAGCAAATCATATTAATTTTGTGAACCTGTAACCAACCTGGACAAACCATTAAGACTAAATTAATTAATAGAAATATCTCTTTACATAGCTGTTAATTTCTATATGTATCATGAGAGCAAATAAAATTCTGTTTCATCTCCTCCCCCACCAAAAACCAGTTATTTTAATGATGTAGCCCAGGGGAAACATCTGAGAAAATGTAAAACTTCCCTCTAAAGTTGCTCATTAAGAAACTGGAGTCAAAATGTTACAGCAGATGGGTGGCTAGGTGGCGCAGTGAGTAGAGCACTGGCCCTGAAGTCAGGAGGACCTGAGTTCAAATCAGGCCTCAGACACTTAACACTTAGCCGTGTGACCTTGGGCAAATCACTTAACCCCAACTTCCCTCCAAAAAGTAAAAAAAAAAAAGTTACAGCAGAAGTAAATATGCACATTCAATCTATATAAGTAATATATACCTTTTTGCTTTTTTTCTTTGTAGGTACATGTTCCTGTCTTAGTTATTCCATTGTTTAAGAGAGAAATATAGTGTCCAATAGGCTTCTTTAGCTATACATACTTGACTTGGTCAGTAATAGTTCCCTTTCCCCTGTCTCTGAACTCACCAATAGACACATGATGAGACGTTCCAAAAATGATATAGATCATTGAGCAACAGAAAGAAGAATAGAAAATATTGAGGGGTGGGATCAGCATCCTTATTAGCACAGCAAGTATCAAACCTGAAAGGTACAAGTGCAATAATTTAAGTGAAAAAAGTAGCTAATTTCTTAAAAGTAACTTTTTGTGAAACTATGTGCAGTATTCTAAAATAACAGTGGCATATGTATAAAGCCTAATAATTATTTGTGTTCATGTGTATAGGTACTTCATAAAACCTAAAACCATTCTCTTCATTGCCATTTTTATTACCCCTAGATTCCCAGCTCCTTCTATCACTGTGGCACTTTCTCTCTTCCCTAAAAAGTGCGAACTCAGAATAAGTCACACATGGTCAGCAGATATGAAATAGGCACATAACTCTATTACCATAGGACTGTATCAGAAATTTTGACCCTGTATGGTTTAGGAATCCCAGTTTTATTCTTCATCAGAACCAACATTTCATGAGTACCCTGAGTTCTGAAGAACAGAATCTACAGGCTGACCTATTGACCAAATATACTGCCCTGGATTCAACTGAATGATGAATGGTCAAAGAAATCAACCTTCTCAATGTCCTCTCAAAAGTAGCAATAGAAATACCACCCAAAAGAGGAAAACTATCAGAAAGGTTCCACAAAAAAATTAAAAATCACTAAAAAGAAACACAAAGAATTGTAATACAATAAAAAAAATGAATTAAAAGAATACTCCAAGACTCAATGAGTTGTGTAGTCTCATCAATGTGGTACAGATTGCAAATCATCAAAGCCTTATCACTTTAAGTTATTTTTGTCCATGTCCTTCTAGGAGTCTTTCACAGAGGAATTCACCCAACATGGCAGAGGGCTTCCTTTAGGTCTTCTAATATTCCATGGGCACCAGTGCAGTAATTGGACTGTTTGTTTGCCTTAACTTTTGCTAAATGACCAGACAACATCTTTTTTTAACTTTAGATTTTCTAAGTGATACCTTTTGTACCACTTCTTGTGCATGAGTTATCATTAGCCATATGCTACAGCCTTCTCATATCAACCATGTACTTCTATATCACACTATGGTTTACCTATGAATTTGAACCATAGCATCATTTAGAAGAACATTGGTATTAAAATTGCCTATGCTGGGGAACATCTTTGGATTTACTAAAAATGCTACAAAAATTCTACCTCACCTTCATCTTCTTAGTCAATTCTTGGTTCAATTTATTGTGCATTATTGGGTTACTCCAAGACTGATGTACTAACAGAATAGCCCCATGGACTGCATCCATATGCATTTCATGCTGACTGCAATGGGCATCCTTCATCCTCTATTTTCCTCTAAAAAGTGTTAGTCCAATCTCTTTTGCTCATCAACTTAATTAAAGAGGTCCTATAGCTCTTTGGGGCTTGCTGGAGTCAGAAAAATATCATCCACAAATAGCAGCCTCTGAAGGACTTCAATATCTATAGGAGGGGTAGAGCCAAGATGCAGGAGTAGAAGCAGGAAATTTTGTGAGCTCCTGCCACAACCACCTTCAATACCTGTAAAATATAACTCTAAACAAATTTTAGAGCTACAGAATGCACAAAGTGACCAAGAGAAACAAATCTCCCACTGAAGGCAGCCTGGAAGGCTGACAGGAATGGTCCATCTCACAGGGCTGGGAGCCAAGCCTGGGACGACCCTGACCAGAGGCCCAGAACAGCAGTAGCAGACTTTAGGAGAGTAAATCACTGGCTGCTGTGGTGGTTTCCAGACTTCTCAACCCATAAACACCAAAGAGAAAGTAAAAGGTCAGTGGGGAATTCTGTTGGAACTGGGTGACAGAAGAGCATGATCTGGTCCTTGCCCCCGGGGTGAGAGGTGGCAGAGGCACAACAGCTGCTGCAGCTGTTGCCTCAGGAGCTCCTGGTCTGCAGATAGTAGGGGGACCAAGCCACAATTCAGAGGGTAATTGCTCTTGCTTTGACCTATTTGGATCTGGATTGCTGTCTTGGGTGGTGGTCCTGGGGCAAGAAATGCCAGTGTGCCAGAGCTTGTTGTGGCTGTAGAGAGGGCACCCTCCTCAGACCTCTGACAACATATGCAAAAACCCCAGCAATTTGGGACAAAGGTCTCCACTCTGGAAGCAGAGTTCTACCATGGCAAAGAGCTCAAAAGTCAAGTAATTAGCTGGCAAGATGAGGAAGCACAATCAGACCATAGTTTGGGGGGACAAAAACTAGCCATGTGACCTTGGGCAAGTCACTTAACCCCAATTGCCCAATCTTCCCCCCCAAAAAAGCAAAAAAAAAGAACTACATAAATGCTCATTATTATCATCATCAGAAATGTGTATAAAACTATGCCATCATGGCAAAACCTCTCTACAATCTTACCTTTGGATATGCTACTGGAAAAAACCATAACCAAAGGACCAAGTTTATAAACATCTTGGTCAGAAACAAAGGTACAGATTGAATTCCCCGGTGTTCTTTAGAGATCACTGGAATAAAAAAGCCCTCAAGCATTTGACCAGCTGCCTCACACTTGTATGGGTGATGGCTTTTTCTGCTCCAGTTCTGACAGCTTAGAGACCCTAGGAATAATCTTATACTAAGAAAATGTTGACTACCAGAAGCTACTGTACTTGTCTGTGACAACTCACAGATATTGAGATCTATTATCCCACCCACAATTTGGAATTCTTGGCTTTCCCTGAAAAGTTCTAAAACTATGCATAGGGAGTTTAGCTTTGAGCATGGAAGGACAACTCATTCATCTATCTTCTAATAATTATGTGGCAAGTTGGACAACACTAACCAGAGATGGACAACTGTGAGTTGAACATATATTACAGGCCAGAGAGAGGCAGAGTGATGTAGATGCTATAGTCTACATTCCCCAGACACCATGGTAATTCTCAGATGGGTGTGGAGAAAATTTTATTGCATTGTTTGAACCTAACTGTGCACGGCTGAGAAATCACACCTGTTGCTCAGAGGCTAGATCTGTTTAATGTCTAACTCAGGACCTAGGTTATGCCGACCAGAAACCCAGTCACATCCAAAGATTAATATAAGTTTTCTCCCACTATACATCTCAAGCAACTCATGTCTTATATGGGAACTGCCTCTATGCAGGCCAATTAACTACTGTTTCTTTGTTCCTTTGTTTGAATCCTGTATACAGTGTAACTTACAGACACTTGCAGTGAGTGGATCACCCTTTGTTTTTTTAGTTCTCCCCTCTGCTGGATGACTTAAACTTATAAATTATTTCAGTTCTGGGTTTTGTTCTCAGTCAACAGGGGCAAGGTAAGAAATGAGGTGAGCAAAAGCCCCTGACACAGGATAGCATGGCTGAGAGCCTGGGACTTTTTCTAGAGAGAATATCATTGGTGAGAATAAGTAAGGGGAGGGGGAAGGGGAGTAAGTAAGGAACAGAAACCAGTAGCCTTAGAAAAGTGACCCAAAATGGGTTACCAGAGAAGACCAAAGAAAGGGCTAAGAATCCTTTCTCTGTAGTAGCATTAATAACATATCAGGGAACCAGAGCAGTGGGAGAAGCAATACTCTATCAGATTATAAATAAAGAGAACCAAACCCCAAGTCTCCCTCTCTGTGCAAGGACCACTTACTACCTATGGCTGCTCTGAGTTATATGTAGGGGAGGGGAAATTGGGCATCCACAGGGAAAAAAGGGATCCTTGACTCCATGGATTTAGATGTGTCCTTTAATGTATGAATAACACCTGTTCTATGTTTGAAGAAGTATGGGATTGGTGGGAAACTGGTGCTAAAAATAAGAGAAATGACAGATACTGACCAGGATGCACCTAGGTGGAAAAAGTGAGCCAAATAAATGAGAGGTCCTCTAAAAGTTACCTAGGGGGGGGGGGGCAGCTAGGTGGCACAGTGAATAGAGCACCAGCCCTAGAGTCAGGAGGACCTGAGTTCAAATCCAGTCTCAGAAACTTAACACAAAAACTAGCCATGTGACCTTGGGCAAGTCACTTAACCCCAAGTGCCCTCCAAAAAGCAAAAAAAACAAAACAAAAAAACCAAAAATGAATAAAAGTTACCCAGGCCATTCATGTCAGGGAGAAGTCATGGACGTACATATGGTTTTGCTCTGGTTCTTTCAGAATGTGTTTTGACTGATGCCCACTGCCATGTAGCATAGTACAATATACTGTATTTAGTAATATATTGTATGCAAGTTTTTGATCCTGTCTAGTCCCCAGTTCACCTCAAACTGCTGGTCTTGGGGCTTTAGTGACTTATATTGAGACACCTCAGCTGTACCCCAGAGTATTATACCACAACCTGTAGGATAGGCCTGTTTGATCTAGCAGACTGGCAAGGGGAACCAACAGCAAACAGATGTGGAGAGGACTGTCAAGACCATCTGATTTGATAGTACTGACACTGAGTCTGAACGGTAAGTGGAAGGAGAGTCTCATTAGGTAGGCAGTCAGTGGTTCTAAGGTAAGAGGCAAGTTGGGATCCAAGGCATAGGCCCAGGTTAGTACATTGGGCAGTCAAGATAAGGCACACTTGTTAAAATGTAAGAGGTGGGAAGGTGGTCAGCAGAATAAGGAAAATATTAGCAGCAAAGAAATGGAGGTAAAGATTGGCAAAGAGTTTGGATTGTGATGGCAAGAATGTACTTTGCATGATTCAATGGCTACCACAAAAGACACCTTGGCATTGAAAGAAGTATGGCTTCACCTACTTCCCTCATCCTTTAAGTATGACATCTGAATCTTTAATGTGAAAAATTCTTGTTCAGTGGATGACTACAACTCCTTCTTTAGCCTTCACCATGAGCTGGACAAGGCTAGACAGGACATGTATTAAGCTCTTGGTTTCACTTTATGTTTATCTAATTTAATCTTATTTTCAACGTTATTAAAAGTCAGTTGGAAAATTTGCTATTCAAAACTGAAAGTTTTGGCTAACAGTTAAGAAACAAAAAAAAACCAAAATCATGTATGATACACAGAAGACTCCCACTATGTATCATTAATACTTTAAGAAGCAATTTGGGAAGTGACAGACATGAAAAGTGAGGCAGCTAGGTGGTTCAGTAGATAAAGTGCTGGGCTGGGAGTCAGAAAGACCTGAATTCAAATACAGCCTCAGACTCTTACTAGCTGTGTGACCCTAGGCAAATCACTTAACCCTTTTTGCCTTATTCCACTGGAGAAGGAAATGACAAACCATTCCAATATTCTTGTCAAGAAAACACCACGAATAGTGCTGGTGTGCTATGGTCCACAGAGTCACAAAGAGTTGGACACACTGACTAATGGAACAACAACAAAAAGTACCAAATAATGTCACAAAGAGTTGAAAGTAACTATATCGGGGCGGCCAGATGGCTCAGCGAGTAAGAGCACCGGCTCCAGTGTTGGGATGACCTGGATCGAATCCTGGGCTCAGATACTCTGCACCACACCCAGAAATCACTGGCCGTGTAACCTTGAGCAAGTTACTTAACCCCAATTGCTTTAAAAAAAAAAAAAAAAGAAAGTAACTATATCTTAATACATAACAAAAATGTAATTTTCATTTTCAAATCAGCTGTCTTCACATTATCAGACCAGATTCCTGTTAGAGGAAAGGTTGAAATCAATACAAATTAGAAAGGGGGAAGACAGAAAGGAATAAGCATGTAATGCAGCACCTACTACATGCCAAATGCTGTGCTAAGTGTTTTTTACAAATACTATCTCACTTGAACCTCACAACAATCCTTCGAGGTAGGTGTAATTACTATCCTCATTTTGCAGTTGACAAAACTGAGGCAAATAAAGGTTAAGTGGTTTGCCCAGGGTAATACAGCTAAGTGTCTGAGTCCAGATTTGAACTCAGGTGCTCCTAACATCAGGCCAGGCTTCTATCAATTGGTCAGATGTCTCTAGAATTAGAAGAAAGAATAAAAATGAGAGGATGCAATTAAATGAAATACGTGTTTAAAATAGTCCAACATGACTTATTACATAAGATACAAATATAGAAAGTAAGCAGTGGATGGAATAAACAACAAAATTATCATCATTTCTTAATTTTTATTAGCCTTTCAATCATCACAATAAAGAAGCCCAAAGATCTTAGAAACCTGCTCAGTCTCCACACAAAGCAAACAGATGGTAGCCAAGGGAAACACTGGTTTAGAATATAAATACTTTTGTAAAATCTACTGGGAAAAAATGATAGACATCTATGAATGATATCCTCTCATAAAATAGTAACAAGTGAGAAGGAAAAAGGGTTTTAAAAAAAGTTTGGTGAAAAACACAACTAATCCAAATCATCCCAAGAGCATTTAAGAATAAAACTAGTACAATGAACAAACAAAAAATGGTAAAGATTTCCCAAGACCATTTTCTTCATCAAAATTGGTAGAATCACTGCATTTGAGCTCAAATATCATAGTCCCAAAATGTGCACTAAGAGGGAATAGAAATGGAACAATGAAAACAGATGAAAAAATGTATCAATACCCAAAAATGGAAGGTTCTTTTTTAAGGTAAGACAATTTTTAAGGCATTAAAGGATCAGTTACCAAGTCATCTGAAAAGAAGTATACCAAGCATTTAGAAAAAAAATCACAGATATTATTCCTACCCAAAAAAGGCAAAGGAGAACATGCCACTGTCCCCGTGGTTGAGAAGAGCTCCCTCCAGGAAAATGGCTACAACTCTAGATTTACAAAGACTGAGTTCAATCCTTGAAGAGTCTGACACCTAAAAAAGGGAATAAGGATTTTCTCATCCTTTCTAGCTCACTGCCCCCAACCCAGAGGTCTGGAGATAATCTCTTAAATAAATTTTAAGTGTATGGTTTATATCTAAGTGTAAGATTCATATCTAAAAGGGGAAGCATCAGGTATGGGACAGCTTATCCATTTCCTCTACCACAAAAGAAATGCTTAACATTCGAAGAACTCATAAGCACAAGATACTTAGAACATGAAATAAAAATTCATCACACCTATACCTTCTAAGACATAAAGTCAACTTTGTAGGACTGCTGAGCAGGTTTACCTTGGGTATATAATATGTATGTTGTAATATGTATAAAATATGTATGTTGTTGTTCATCCTTTTTCAACGAGGACCAGTGACATCATCTTAACTTTCAAGTGAATTGGATTTAAGTGAGGCAAAGTTTTGAGAAGTCATCAGAAGTTATATCTCTTCCTGAGGCAAAAGTTAGGACAGCTGACAATGAGTTGCAATAGGGTGCAAAAAATAGGGATGAAATGGATGACCCTGGCAACTTTGATGTCTGACCAACTTCTAAGCATTCTACGTTAGAAAAAATTGTTCTCATCCACCCATTCCATCTGGGGAAGTCTTCAAATGCTTGAGGTAGATAGCCCCTACTCACTGATGGATTTGGTCTGTTGGTGACTCTCAACCTGGTTTAGCCTGCCTGCCAAAACAATGTGGTTCTTGCACATTCTATAGCTGTTAGAGCTAGCTCAATATGAGTGATGTCAGTCAATCAACAAACATTTATTAAGTTCTGATACTTAACACAGACACTGTACTAAGTGGTAGGAATCAAGTACAAGCAGAATGAAAGTTACTTTCTGCCCTCAAGGAGCCTACAAGGGGGAAAACCAATCAATAAATAAATATGGATTAAGCCCCTATGACATGCCAGGTACTACATGAGGATTAAAAAAAAAGAGGCAAAAGACAGTCCCCACCCACAAGTCACCTACAATCTAATGAGAGAGACATGAAAACAAATGTATACAAAGCAGGCTATATACAGCATAAATATTAGAATAAAGAAGGGTTGGAAAAGGATCCCTATAGAAGGTGGGATTTTAGTTGGGACTTAAAGGAAGGCAAGGAGATCAGTAGGCAGAGTCAAGGAGAGATAGCAGAGAAGGGAAAGCTTTCTAGGCATGAGGGATAATCAGAGAAAATGCCTGGAGCTGAGACATGCAGTGTCTTGTTTGTGGAATAGTCAAAAGGCCAGTGTCACTATTTAAAGGAGTATGTGTCTGGGAGTAAAGGTTTGAGAAGACTGGAAAAAAGTAGGAGGAACTAGATTATGAAGGACTTTGAATGTAAACCAAAGCATTTTGTATTTCCTCCTGGATGAGTAGGTGGATGACAAGATCAGACTTGGTCTTTAGGAAAATTACTTTAATGGCTGAATGAAGGATAGATTGGAGTGGAGACCTCTAAGGTAGGCAGACCCACCAGCAGGTGAAAGGAGATGAGGGCTTGTACTAGAGTGGTGACAGTATCAGAGAAGACAAGGAGGCTTATTTGAGAGAAGTGTTGCAAAGGTGAAATCAACAGACTTTAGTTAATAGATTGAATATGAAGGGAGAGAGATAGTGAGGAATCCAGGCTTCCTGGGTTGTGAGCCTGAGGGACTGGGAGAATGATGTTGCCCTCTACAGTGATGGGGAAAGAGGGAGGAGAAGTGGAAGGGTTCAGAGGAAAAGATAGTGAATTCCATTTTGGATATATGAGTTTAAAATGTATACTGAACATCCAGTTTGAGATGTTTGAAAGGCAGTTGGAGATGAGAGGCTGAAATTCTGCCGAGAATCTGGTGCAGGATAGAAGTAAAGGGGCCTGGGTACTGGAAATGATGGTACACTGGGCAGGGAGATGGTAGAGAAAATTTGGGAGAGAGACAAGAGAAAGGAATGAAGACATGACTGGCCTCGATTTCTTTCCAAAAATGGAAATTTGGGGATGAACTAGTTAATACAGGACTGGAAGAATATTCTAAAATATTCATAAATTCCAGGACTGGAGCAAACTTGAAAGAAGCAAGCACAATGAAGAAGTTTCTGGAGTATAGTAGAAGAAGTAAAGTAGAGAGTTAAGAGTGTACCTGGGCAGAAATGTAAACCCATGACATAGAAATGAAAACTGTGATATAGAAGCCAAGGAATGTAATGCATTAAGAAGAAAAATGTCAAAGGTTCAAAGAGGTAAGAGTGATACTTTTTCTGAGCAGAGCACATCTGGATTACTGGGTTAAATTCTGAGTACCACATTTAGGAAAAGGGTAGGTGGTGCAGTGGATAGAGTACTGGGCCTGAACTCAGGAAGATTCCTCTTTATGAATTCAAATCACTTTTAAGGTTTCCAAAGTGATTTACATGTATTATCTTATTTAGACCTTACAACAATCCTGCAAGGTAAATATTATTATTATTCTCATTTTACAGATAAGGAAACTGAGGCAGAGAGAGGTTAAGTGATTTGTCCAGGGTCATACAGCTAGTAAGTATCTGAGGTTGAATTTGAACTCAGGTCTTCCTGATTCCAGGCTCACTCCTCTATTCACTATGGTACCTAGCTCCCACCCCTACAAAAACATTTCAGATGCAGGAGACTACCTATACAAAGCCATGATTTGAGGAAGCAAATGAAACATCATGTATGGAGAACAACTAGATGGCCAGTCTGACTGTAATGGAGAGTGTGATAGCAAATACTATGAAGTCAGACTAAGATTACAAAGAACAATAAATGCCAGGCTAAGGATTTGTATTTTATTTTAGAAGCAATAGGAAACTATTGAAGATATTTTGTAGAGGAGAAACATGGTTAGATTTGTGTTTTATTTGGTAGCTATGAGGATGATATATTGGAGATGAGAGAGAATAGAGACAGAAAGGTTGTTTAGACTACTGTAATAGTCCAAGTGAGAGGTATAGAAGGCCTGATCAGGGCCAAACAAGGTATCTCTCTCCTCCACCCAGCATTCTCCCCTGCACATAAGAAATAGCTTTGTTTGATGACCCTCTGATTACTATCAAATAGGAAGCCCTAAGTTTATCTAAGGTATTTGCCATTGACATGAAGGATGTCTAGCACAGCATCCAAATGAAATGATTCCTTATAGACCATGAGGTCTTCCAGGTATTCCAGCTTATGAATGACATTATGCTTGACAAAGAACTGAATTGGGAGAAAATAAGCAAGCTGGACTGCCCTGGTGACACTGTAAATTTTTAAAAATAATTCCAAGCTTTTATTAAACAAATGTCCATTTTTAACACCAATATTCTTCCAGTGACACTACAGGGCTACATATCATGAATGCTACAGTCACTGCAGAATTAAAGTTGCAGGTCACCGAAGTTACACCCAGTAGAACTGACTCTACTGCTACCTATACATCTCAGTAGTTTGTTTATTTTTTAAAGGATACCACATTAAAGAATTTCTCCTATAATTGAGTGTGCTTCAAAAATGATCAACTTGAGCTGATATCATAAGGTAAGATGGATGACTATGGGCCAAAGACTTTGTGTCAAAGGCCTCAGGATAGCCATGAAATGCCCTGGGAATGTTCTAGGGACCCCTAAACTTTCTGAAGTGAAAGTTTAGAGCCAAATGAATCATTTTAGTTTGGAGGGACCACATAATGCCTGCTTTTGGCTTGGGCTAACCTTAAAAGAATGGAGAAAAGGAAAAATTCCAAGATTACTTGGGGATTTTGCACTCTTTTGGAAGATTCTCAGGGTTCCATATTGAATTGGGTCTTCCAGAGCCATGTCAAATAGAATTACAAAATTATCTAGCAGTCAAATGAATGATGGTAAAATGTATACAATTAACTTTCCTTTTTACTCAAGTGGCACAAATCATTACTCACCATGAACAGGAGGGCAAGGCTCTAAGTCCAGTGATCCCTCCCTCTTCTTCACAACTTCCTTACCTTGGGGAACCTGTACAAGGCCAACATTTAAGCCAGCAAGCAAATCTCCAAGAAGCCAGTCCTTGAATTGGTACACACACATCCATTCTAGGAAGGGAAAGATGCCAAACATGACTTTTTTAAATCTCTTCCATGAACACCTGTGAGGAAGTAGAATAGTCTTAGTTATACCCTCCAGAACTCAAAAGATATGTAATCCTTCCCACCTTCCTATGTGTCACCCTCCCTTTCCTACACGTATCAATCGTGGGCTATTTAAGAATGGGTTGCTGTCCATCCTAGTATGTAGACCAGATCTGTGTTCTGTTTGGTACTAGACATGTTGTTGGAGAGAATTAATTTGATTAAATGAAAGCTTTTGAACCTGGAACTTCAGAGTCTGTATGAGTGTTCTAGAGGAAGAATAGAACACTCAAGCCGTTTATACTTTTTTCCCGTGATAATGTTCAGGAGTGAAGAAAAAAGCTGTCCATTGGAGCAGCTGGACTTTTTTGTTTCTGTCTACTGATATGGGAAGAGAGGTAAGACACTACAATTTACTCTCAATATGATCAACTAACATTTTTACCTGGCCCTTTACACTTATACTTGACACTTTTACAGTTTATACTTTAACACTTTGCCAGGCATTTTGAACAAAGTCACAAGTGCTATGTCTTTGTCCTAAGTTTGTCCACAGTCTCTAAATTTGAGAAATGTGGAATATATAGGAAGACAAGATTAACACACATAGTTAATATTTCATTACTTGTGCTACTGAAGAGAAATAATGGCACATATATATATATATATACATACATACATATATATATATATTACATTTTGGAGGGGTAAGGCAGAGCAATTGGGGTTAAGTGACTTGCCCAAGGTCACATGGTTAGTAAGTGTTAAGTGTCTAAAGCCAGATTTGAGCTCAGATCCTCCTGACTCCAGGGCCAGTACTCTATTGACTAGCTGCCCCCAGATAAATTTTTAAAACAACAAATTTTTCCACTTAGTTTTAGAGTACTCTTTGTTTATATTTACATTGGACTATAGTTTTAAAATTCTAGATACATCAAACATAAAAATGAAGTCAGAGTCAAGATACAATCAGCTTCTTATGTTCACTTTTCTCTCCTTCCTCTCAGGCTCAATAGCTTTCTAATTCTCACACAATGCTAGCTAGGGAGGAGTGACACCTTTTGTTTTAACTGACTTCTACCATTGAACTTGTCTATTCCTTGAAGGTACAGAGGTAATTATTAAATATTTTGGTTTAAATGGGCTTTTCCTAAGGAAATTTGGAATTATGCTAACCAAAATGCCTATGCCCTTTGACCCAGAAATCCCTCTGATAGACAAAGAGTCCAAGAAAGTAAATGACAAGGGGCAGCTAGGTGGCGCAGTAAATAGAGTACGGGCCCTGGAGTCAAGAGGACCGGAGTTCAAATTTGACCTCAGACACTTAACACTTAGCCGTGTGACCTCGGGCAAGTCACTTAAACCCAATTGCCCAGCCTTCCCCCTGCCAAAAAGTAAATGACAAAACAAAAAGGTTGCATATGTACCAAAATATTTATAGAAACATTTTTTGTAGTAGAAAAGAACAAGAAACAAAAGAGATGGCCACTGGTTAGTAAATGGTTAATCAAGTTGAGATATACAAATGTGATGGAATTATCACTACACTATCAGAAATTATATCTATAATGAATTCAGAAAAGCAAGGTTAAACTTTTATAAACTGATACAGAGTAAAGTAAGCAAAACTAGGAAAACAATATACACAAATGTCCACAAGGATGTAAATGGAAAGAATAATAATGAAACAATAGAAACTAAGCATTGTAAAATTATAATGACCCAGGTTAGCCCCAAAGAAAAGATATGGGAAGACACCTTTCCCAGACCTTCTTGGCAACTATGGGAGCCTACAGGTATGAAACGCTGAATAAATGTCAAGTTTTTTTCAGTGTGTTAGTTTTGCTGAACTTTTCCCCCTCCTTTTTATTCTTTGCTATGAGGCATGCCTCTCAAAGAAATACACTGGGAAAAATGTAGGTGATAGGGAAAAAAGAAAAAAATAAATTTTTTTAAAACAAAATTAAAGTGCTTTCCTAGTAGTAGGAGTATAAAAGTGGGGAAGAAAATCTCAAGTTTCTCTACCTTTTAGTTCCTCCTAAACCAGAGGCACCAGGCTATATAGAGTAAGAGAGGAAGTGATGATGTCAATAAAGAATTTAAAAGCTGACATTAGGAGTTTTTCACTGAAAAGTTGTTGGTGGATAATAAATTATTAGTGGCAATAATTAATAGAAACATAGGAAAAATACAGAGATGAAAATATATGTTCAACAATTTTATCTGGCACCATCAAACTTTATTCAGTCTAGCAGATAGTAGGCTGATGGAAAGAGTCAACCCATAGATGCTGGACCAAGAGAGATTTTGATTCTGAGGCAGGAATAGAATTGACTCTCCCTAATTATGGTAGTATGTGCATACGAGTGCTAGGATATTTTTGCCTTCCCTTTTCCTTCTCTTGTTTGAGACAAATATAAAGTTATTTCCATCATAAGGTTATACATGACAATGGTTTGATCTGGTAATTAGGAGAAGCTGGAGAAAAGAAGAGAAAGGACCATGAAAGGTGAGCAATAACAATGGCCAAGCGAAGAGAGGATCAGTGGAGATTATTGTTTCATCTTGCACCACAAAGGTGGCATCAAGTTTGAAGTACTATAGATAGCTGCCCTTCACACAGTTGGGAAACTGGGAAATTGGATGGCTATGCTACTGAGTCACAAGAAATGGCACAAGGACTGGGAGAAGAGGAGAGGGGAAGACATATAGAAAGAAAGACAGAGAGAAAATTCAAAACACTGCTATGGGGAAGTATAGGAAAGGAGTCTTAAAAGAATAAAAAAAATCAGGCCCTTTGGTTTATGACAGAATCGCTGACATAAGGGTTACATGCAGAAGAGGAGAGCTAAGGATTGGAAATATTTGTTCATGTACCATCTTGTGTTTTCACTTCTCTCCATATGCATTCTGACTGTAGCACTAGTGTCTCTAGGCATAGCATAACAACATCAGTTGACGTTGAACAAAAGCCTTGAGGCTCAGGGTTGGAGTTTGAAGAAAGAAAATATAGCAAGAGTAAGTAAACAGTATAGATATGAATGGCAGAAAAGACATATGAAGATAAATGAAAGTCTTTTCACAAATGGAGTAAATATATGTGTTTGAAAACAAAAAGAAAAGAGACAGTTGAGAAAAGGAGAAGCTGCAAACAAAGAAGGAAATAAAAAGAAGAGAGAAAGGTATTCAGGAGGAGAATAGATAAGAGTTTAGGAGATAAAAGGGAAGTCTATTTTTTTTTAAGGAGGAATTAAGAAAGGTAGGAGAAATAAATAAGGAAGGAAAGGCAACACAGGTTTCAATTTCACAATAGGGAAAGGTAAGATTTCAACTTATGATGACAGAGAAGAAGAAGTGGGAATTATAACAAATTCGTAAGAAAAAATTATTCATTTGTAGTAGATGAAATTAAGGGTAGCATTAATTCTCTTATAGCATCTATTTTTTGACAGACACAAAGGATTAGAGAAAACGTTGTGTGGTATAAAAGTGGGGGAAGTGGTTGCTGATTATAACTGATGGGAACTATAACTCAGATGACAATGCAACTCTAGTGGAAAGGGCATTAATGTGTTCATGTCCCACCTGAGTGCTGGCCCTTTAGGATCTAATACATTCTTTTAGAAGTTTGATACTATGGATAAAAAGGGCCTGACAAGTCAGAGAAAACAGAAGTGAAAAGAACATAATGAGTTCAGTCTACATGAAGGTGAGGCTCCAGAAAAGCATGGACATGAGTAGAGTCAAGTAGTCAAGCCATGGTTCCTACCTTTATGGAGTTCACTATCTAGCTGGGGAGATAACATGAGACATAAGAAATAATTAGATAATCCTAAATTGTACAGTGCTGGCTACAAGAAATACAGGTACTAGGGAAGGGAAGTATTAGAGTAGGTTGCATCAATCAGAGAAGGCCTTATAGTTCCAGCTTTGTTTTGTAACAACTAAGTAGTCACACACATACTCACCGGAATTGCACTCTGTGTTTAATTGTGGTGATATTGATATCTATATTTCCTGAAGAAGTTCCTTTCCTTCTATGCTCTCTTTGAAAAGATTCTTCATTGTACACGTCTCTTTTCACATCATAGAAGAATTTGCTAGCCTTACGTTTAATACTGGAAGTCATTGTGCTTCTTTCTAGCCGCACCAATCCTGCTGAATATGTGCACAAGAAATTAAGCCCAATCAGCATCTCCATTATACAGAATAAGAGAAAAAGCCAGGAGGATCTTTTCAAACTGGAAAGAAATTTCCCTCCACAAATATCTGTAGCATATACCGTCTCTCCATTCACATAACCACTATCCCAATTCAGACCAGCATCATCTTTTGCTGAACTAATACAATGACTTCCTGAGCTCCCTATTTCCATTCTTTCCCTCCTCCATATAGCTGCCAAAATAATTTTCTAAGGCAGAAATCTAACAATGTCCACTTTCACAATCAGAAATGTCATCAGATTCCTATTGCCTATTATCTATTACATAGATAAATTATCAGCTCCTTGGTGGGGTACTTCGAGTTTTCTGCAATCTGGCTCCAATTAACCTTTCCAGACATTTCATATTACTCCCCTTATTCATTCACTCACTCTTCTAGCAAGGACTACCCAACTCAACATTCTACCTTCTGTTTCCATGCCTATGAATAAGCTGTGCTCCAGGCACGGAATGCACACTTTTCTCATCTCCACTTCTCAGAATCCTTGGTTTTATTCAAGGTTCAGCTCTGGTAGCATTTCCTAATTCCTGACCTTCCTTGTGTTTAGCATTCTCTCTCCTCAAATTCCCTAGCATTTCTTTATCTATGTATATGCCGTCTCTCCCCGGGAGAATGCAAACTTCTTTTGGGCAGGGCCTGACGATCTTTAGTTCTGTCTTTGTATCCGTAGCTCCTTACATTCCGTAAGTACTTAGGGAGTAATTGTTGCATTAAGTTATGTGTGCTTGTCTAGCAGATCTAATTGACACAATTCTCTAATTATGTGAAGATCATCACCACACTTAAGGCGTTAAGATTTTGCAAAGCTCTCTCTCTATTATTATCTCATTCAGTCCTCACAATAACCTTGTGAGGTAAGTGACTTGCCCAGGGTCAGGTAGCTAGCAAGTATCTGAGGTAGGATTCTAACTCTGTCTTCCTGACTTCAAGTCTAACACTATCCATTACACCTTCTAGCTGCCTAGCTGCTCTTCCGTGGGTTAGAATCTTGGACGATCCAGTTCAGTGTCTTGTTTCTAACAGTGACATTAAACGATACCAAGGAAGGGTATCCTTGATTTTGTTTCCCAGAACAACCCCTTTCCAGTCCCCTGCACCAGGCCTTTGCTAAGTAGTACCTTCCTTCTGAGACCCCTTCCTCTTCACACTTTACATATATTGTATGTACATAGTTGTTTGCTTGTTTTCACACTCATTAGAATATGAGTTCCCTGAGAGCCGGACCATGTTTTTGCTTTTCTATTTATACCCAGTACATAGTACAACAATGTTGTTGCTGTTCAGTGTCTGACTTTTCTTGGCTCCATTTGGGGTTTTCTTGGCAAAGATATCGGAGTGTATTGCCATTTCTTTCTCCAGTTCATTTTACAGATGAGGAACTGAAGCAAACAGGATTAAATATTTGCCCAGGGTCACACAAATAGTAAGTGTCTGAGGTCAAATCTGAACTCAGGTCTTCCTGACTCCAAGCCCAGCATTCTGTCCACTTTACCACCTAGTGGTGTTACTAAGGATAGGATGATGATGAATGTACTCCTAACAACATTGTAATTTCCCTGAACATACAATTATGTTCATCTTCCATGAATTTGTTTAAAGCATTTTAAAATTTATATTTAAATTTACTTTTATTTATATTTGAATTTATATTTTCATCATCTCACCTTTTATAGGTAATAAGTACCATAATGTTATTATTTATATAAAGCAGTGCTTCCTTTCATGAAGCCCAGACTTGATTATTTCAAGCTTCAGTGTCTGTTCTTTGGTTACAAGAGACTAGGAGAACATGAACAAGTCTGTGTTTATCCTAATGTAATTTTAAAAAAAACTTCCACCATATTCACTCTTAGTTTTCATCTTTTCCTACTGGAGTCTTCATTTTTAAAATCCTGATCTTAAATGAGACTCTTATCCTTTATATATTTTTGTGAATCAGATTCTCTAGCACTTCTATACCTCCATCACATCTTTCTTGAGAGATGGAAACTAGAACTGTCTGAGTTTTCCAGAGGATTCTATGAGTTTCTGCAAGGGCAGGTCAATGTTTTGGATTTTGTTTCTAATATTCTTCCTGATGAGATATAATAACAAGAATGATCTAGAAAAGAGGCAGCTGAGCTTCAAAATGGGCAAGCAGAAGGTAATGAATGCAATCAGGAAATAAAATACAAATGATACTTAAGGACGATTGGCTCTAAACTATCACTTAAGACCTAGCATCCTTATTTCAGCAAAAGCCAATAAAATATTGGACATTATCCCAAATTACTAGAATTGCTTTTATTTTTTCTTTGTATACCCAAAATTAATCACAATCACTGGCATATGGTTAGTGTTTAAGAGGTGCTTGTGGATTGACTGATAATCAGGACCTTCCACCTGTCTCTTGATACTTTTGGAGGCAATATGACTTACTGTTACTGGAAAATGCACTGGACTATGAATCAACAGGAACCTGGATTCGAATATAACCACAGAAGCAAACTAGTTGTATGACCCTGAGTAAATCAAATAACAGCTCAGTCTAAGTCCCTTATCTGTAAAGTGAAAACAACTATCTCACAGGGTTTTTATGAGAATTAAATGGGATGTCTATCAAATACAAACCTTAAAGCACCATATAAGTGGCAGCTATTGTTTTCAGGGAAACCTGTAAGGATGGATTAGCCATTCTTATGTTTTTCCTTGCTCTGAAAATGTAGCAATTTTTAATATATACCACCAGCTTCTACTGGTGGGTCCCTAAAGCCCGTTCAGCCTAAGTTCTCAGTTGAATCTTTCAGTAAAGAATAAATTTGTATACCTGTTTGCTGGTAAGCTCTAATAAAATCAATAAACTCACTTTTTCCCATTCACTGAGTGACATCTACTTTTGACCCTAGACAGTTGGAATGGATTTTTAACTATATAATTTAATTATATATATATATGTATATATATATAATTATTAACAATATAATTATAACCGAATTCTCAGTCTTTTCTCTCTCACCCTTTTATCACAATGTATATTCATTCAGGTTACCTGAAGTCAAAAAGAAAAACTATTTGAGAGGCAAAAACAATTTTTGTATTTAAAATACAAAGCAATTTTCTGGCCTTTTATTATAGTAGATGGTAGGGAGAATCAGAATAAATTAAACCGGAGAATCATAGAAATAGAGTTGGAAGGTACTGTTGAGTTCAAGTTCAACCCCCTCATTTTAAAGATTGAGGAAACAGAAGCACAAAGAAGCTAAGCTGGTTGCCCAAGAACACACAGGCATCAAGTGGCAGAGCTAGGATTTAAATTCAGGCTGTTGTACTCCCCTGCAGCCTGGATCTTATTCAGTCGCAAGAGTATCTTTTCCTTGATATCTTTTTTCTTTCTCTTTCCTGTGTCCTCTCTAGGCACAGAAAGTCAAGACAAAAGTGAAAGGATTTCTTAACCCATACTGTGATTATAGCCATTACAAACCTGTGCTACATACTAAATAGAAATTTTGTGGTGAATAGGTATTTGTTAAGTCCTAAAAACAAAAGATAAGGGACATAACAGTATCAGATAGGATTAACCACACTCTTCCTGTGACTTGGTGTGGTCTCACAGAAAGACACCTTAAGTCTTCACTTATTTCATAAAAGAAAATCAAAATAGGCATATTAATCCTCAGAATACTACTGGAAGATATGCTTCCTTCAAAATTCCCTCCACTTGTAAATGCATACTCAGCAAAGGAGGTACCCACACAGAAGGAAGGGAGGAATTGTTTTTCTATTTGCTTTTTTGTTTTGTTTTGCAGGGGGAAAACAGGGCATTTGGGGTTAACATGGCTAGTAAGTGTCAAGTATCTGAGGCTAGATTTGAACTCACGTCCTCCTGACTCCAGGGCCTAGCTGTCCCTTTCTTTTTGTTTTAGTAAGTATCCCTGGGGTGTAGGGTGTTCAGGAAAGACTAGTACCTCTGGTACGAGGGCTGCTAAGCCCTTCTCAGGGCTGCCTTTCGTGTCCATCTGATTCACCCACCTCTCACCTGTGGTTCCAAGAAACTGTATCATGGCAGAGGCCATGCCCCTGTAAACTTTTTCAGCAGACCTGCTAAACCAGGTTGAAGATAACCAGTCAGTGAGTTGAGGGGATGAAGACTTCCTTTGACAGAATGGAAGGACGAGAATAATTTTTTTCCCATCACCATAAAGGCAGGTGCTATGGAGTGCTTAGAGCTTGGCTAGACATTGAAAACACCAAGGTTATCCACTGTATCCCAAGCCATTGCCAATCATCTTGACTTCGGTTTTGCCACTGGACTTTGATGACTCTGGAAGAGAGAGTAGAACCAAGGACTTCAAGCAACTCTAACTCACTTAAATCCAATTTGTGTGAGTCAAAAGACATCACCCATATCATTTTACAATTTTTACCCATCTCAAAGTCCTGTGGTGACAGGCAAGTGACAAAACAACAGGGTAGGGATACATTGGGATCTGTAGTCAAAAGCCTGTACAGCCCAGGCCATGGGGTCATCTTCTCACTGGACTGACTTGGCAGTGGGATTTGGCACTGGGCATCTGAGCAGTCATTTTTAAGGACCATACTGCTTACTTTCTGGCACAAGAAAGGGGCTAGATAAGATGCCCTAAATTTTATTTTGCTTCACCTAACTGTGGTCTACTTGCCATGGAAGGCAGCAATCTTACCCTGCAGTAAAAACAAACAAAAAAAAAGAAAAAAGAAAAACAATCCCTCCCTTCCTTCTGTGTGGGTACCTCCTTTGCTGAGTTATGCATTTACAAGTGGAGGGAATTTTGAAGGAAGCATATCTTCCAGTAGTATTCTGAGGATTAATATACCTATTTTGATTTTCTTTTATGAAATAAGTAAAGACTTAAGGTGTCTTTCTGTGAGACCACACCAAGTCACAGGAAGAGTGTGGTTAATCCTATCTGATACTGTATGTCCTCTATCTTTTGTTTTTAGGACTTAACAAATACCTATTCACCACAAAATTTCTATTTAGTATGTAGCACAGGTTTGTAATGGCTATAATCACAGGTTCAGGTTAAGAAATCCCACCTGCAGTCAAAACACAAAAAAACAATTTTGTAAAGATGATTCCACTCACCATTGTTACATGGAATATGTGTATACTTATGGACAACATAAAATCCAGTAGATCTGAAAGACTAAGCTCTTGTTGCAAGAGAACTTAGTAGGTATGGCATTCAAATAGGAGCCCTGAGTGAAACAAGGCTGGCAAATGAAGGCCAGCTTAATAAAGATGGAGCTGGATACATGTTTTTCTGGAGTAGCCACAGCGATGGGAAGCACCTTGAAGCTGGCATAGGTTTTACAACCCAAACTAATCTAGTCAACAAGCTCATATTCCTACCAAGACTTGTGATAATGCGATTGCCACTTGCAGGAAAGTGCCATACCACCCTCATTAGTAAACATGCTCCCATTATGTCAAACCCTGATGAGATCAAAGAAAAATTTTATGCAAACCTGGAGACTCTCATCATCAATGCACCAAAAAGAGGACAGGCTTATAATTCTGAGCGACTTTAATGAAAGAGTAGGCACAGACTAGCAGGCATTCTTGCAGGAAGAAATTCTTGCAGGAGAAATGGAGTCAGAAACAGCAATAGCAAGAGTCACTTACTACTGAAAACTTAAGCACCTCATAACTATCTCATCACTATCACTATCTTCCATTTACCTAAACACAATAAAACTTCATGGATGTATCCTCACAACAAACACTGGTATTTTATTTAATAAACTATGTTATTGTATGAAAAGACAGAGAGGATGTGAGAGTGATGTAGACAATATGGGTGATATGTGGTACAGAGTGCTAGACTTATCCCCTCCCAGCTAAATATTATAATTCAACAAAGCCAGTGGTCCTAGGACAAGACTATTACCTGAAGACTTAATGTCAACAAATTAGAGCACTTCTCACGGCTTGAACAGTTCGTTTCTAACTTGGAGGGAAAGCTGAGTCAATGCATGGTTGACAATAGTGGAGCAGAAAAGGAGAGGGCAGCTTTCAGATTTGGTGTACAGCACTACATTTACTTCTGTGGCCAGGAACACTTGTAAACATCAAGACTGGTTTGACAAAAATGGGGATATTGAGAGGTTGCTAAACAAAAAATGAAATCTCCACAGGGCTTAACAAGCAGGATAGTCAGTCCATCTCTAAGAAGGCAGAGTTTATGCCCATCAATTGGGGAATGGCTAAACAAGTTGTGGTATATGAATGTAATGGAATACTCTTGTGCTATAAGAAATGAGGAGCAGATGGACTTCATAATAACCTGGAGAGACTTATATAAACTGATGTTGAATCAGAAGAGCAGAACCAGGAGAAATTTGTGCATAATTCCAGCACTAACTTTGATAGACTAGTCTCCTCTCAGCAATGCAAGGTTATAAGACAACTCCAAAAGACTCATGATGGAAAGAGATATCCACATCCACAGAAAGAACTACAGAGTCTGACTGCAGACTGAAGCAAACTACTTGCTCTCTCTTTTTTTTGTTGTTTTGTTTCCTCTTTCTCATTGTTCACTCCATTGGTTATAATCCTTCTTTACTACCTGACTAACGTTTAATGTGAAGGTATTTGTAGATCCTATATTTGACTGCATGCTGCCATGGGGGGGGGGGGGGGGGGAAGGGGGGGGGGAGGAAATTTGAAACTCAAGGGATTGTGAAACTGAATGTTGTAAACTAAAAGTAAGTAAATAAAATTTTTTTAAAAAGAAGGCATAGTTTAACTCCATCAAAAGTAAAGTTCAAGAGAAGCTTAGAGAGCTGCAGAATTCTTGGTTTACTAAGAAGGCAGATGAAATTCAGTTTAACACTAATAGTAACAATCCAAAGTGCTTTTTATGGGCCAGTGTAGTGGCAAGCACAGAAGTGGTTCACACCTTGTTTCATCTGTTGAATTAATACCTTGTTTCAGTCTGTTAAGAAACAGAATGTGTGAACTCTACAACTTGTGAACTCCTTCAGAGGATAGCCCCAGGGCTAAAGACAGCAGGAGCTGAAAAGAGGACTCTTGTGGTGGCAGTCAAGAAAGAGAATACTTGTGGTATTCCAGCACTCTGTTTGTCTGCTCTGTGTTGATGTTTGTTTGTGATACTTTGTACAGAAGCCCTGGAACCTTACTGGAAGCCCTGAAAGAGGATTTTCTGGTTGTATGTTTACAGAAGTCCTGGAGGAGGGTTTTGGAGGTCCTGGGACTTTACTGATGATTTGTGCTGACTTCTTGGACCTTGTTTGTGGGTCAGTGTTAATTTCTATGTTGATGATTTGTGTTGAGTTCTCAGACCTTGTCAGTGGGTCTTGAGTTGATTTCACAGGCAGATAGTGAATTGATGATGATGATGGCAATGTGCATGAATATTATTGTGGCTCTGTAAGCTTTGTCTTCCCAGAAACAGGAACCATGAAGGACTTGAGGTGGACTGGACACTGTGAGTTTCAATATGGAATGGAACTGGACAAAGAACTGGACAAGGAGCTGGACAAGGAACTGGGAGCTGCCTGCCTTTGAACCCAGGTGACAGTTGGAGCTGGGACCATGGAAGGGGATCTAGGGAATCTGAGGGACCACCCCAAGTCAAGCTGAAAAAAGACTTTACTTGGATGCTGTGTACTGACTGAGAAGATTATGATTTACTGTGACCTAGGGGTGGACACCTATGTATTTTCCACTGACCCTTAAGAGGTTACTGAGTAGTGACTGATGACTGAGTACTGACTGATGATTGAATAGTGACTGATGACTGAATAGTGATTGATTTGTAACTTAGTATGCCCCATGAGTGGAGAACTTTGACTACTGTATTTTGTGACCCTTAAGGAGGCAAAGGATGATTGAATGATTGAGTTACTAAATGGTTGTACTTTGTTGAAAACTATTGTGACCACTTTGGTGAAAACTATGTGGCCATCTTAATGATAAGTCATTGTGAATTCTGTATTTTGATTTTCTGTGATAAGTTGTAACATTGTGAATGCTGCACCTTGATTCTCTGTGAATGTTTTGCTCCGATTTGTTATTGAATAGAGTGTTCACTATACTATGTAATCAGAACCTTGAAAGCTGTTCACAGCAGCAGTCCTCTGGAAAGCTGCTTGTACGTCCAGCCAGAGACAAAGCTATGGTGCATCTCAACTACTCAGTGCTGATAGAACCACATTAATTAATGATAAGGGATCTTGGAGACAGGCTGAACATTTCCATAGTGGTCTCACAGATCATCATCAATCAATGCTGAAGACAATGTCTGTGTACTTCAGGTTGAAATCAATCTCTCTCTAGCTGAACTCCCAACTGAAGAAGTGATTTTGAATGTCATTAGGTTCCTCTGCTATGGCAAAGTGCCTGATGTGGATTCTATTCCAACTGATTTACAAAGCAGAGAGTCCACTGCTCACACAAAAACTGAAGGAAATTTTCTGGGTTATACATAAAGAGGAAGTTATCCCCCAAAAGTTCAAGGATGCCTCCACTATCCATCTCTATAAAGGAAAGGGAAATAAGTCATCCTGTGACAGTCACAGGAAGGTCTCTCTCTTAGTCATTGCTGGAAAAATTCTTTTTTTTTAATAGTTGCACTCAATTTATTAAAAGAGATGACTGATTAGGCATCTGCAATGACTTCAATTTCTACACCTGGCTCAATGTTGATGGAAGTGATCTGTTTAACAATTTCATAAGGACTGTGCAAATCAATACAGCATTTGTGGATTCTCATTTAGAACTGATCCCAGGTCTTTGAACCTTCACCACAAGTTTTTCTAGTTGTGATTCAAAGCATCTTAGTGGCCATTCGAACAGGTTCAAGTTCTTTTCTTTGGCTCTTCTATTTAGGTCAGCACACACTATCTTGAGTGATTTCACATTGTGGCTGGTGAGGGTGATTCAGATCCAATGAATAGTCACTTTGGGCTCCACAAGTGTCTTTAAATGCCATGGCAATGGAACGGCTTCCTGACTGACTTATTCCTCAGTGAAAATAAAGAGCAGTGAGTCAGGAGGAGGACAGGTAGGGACTACAAACTCCATGATGCTGCAGCAGTGGTACCTTCACCAAAGATTCTTGCCAGAGTCCTCCTTAATAGGCTTATACTTGACCTAGAAGATGGTCATCTACCTGGGAGCCAGTAGCTTCAGAAAGGGCCAAGGAATGGTCAATATGGTGTTTGTGGCCTGACAACTCCAGGAGAAATGCCAGGAACAGAATAGAAGTCTATACACGATGTTTGTCAATTTGACCAAGGCCTTTGATACTGTCAGTCATGAGGACTTGTGGAAGATCATGGCAAAATTTGGTTGCTGGAGAGGTTCATCAGTATTATATGTCAGTTTCATGATAGCATGCTTGTCTGGGTTCTGGATAACGAACAATGCTATCATACTTTCTCAAGTTACCATATGCTTGCTCTAAGCTTTTTAGCATAATGTTTTCAGCAATGTTGTCAGACACCTTCAACGAGGATGAACAGGGCATCAAAGTCAGCCACCCCACAGATGGTAAATTATTTAACTTGAAAGGCCACAAGCCAAGATTAAAGTGGAAGGAGTACATGATTTTTGTTTGCAGATGATTGTGCTCTCAATGCAGCCTCTGAAGCTGAGATGCAAGAAAATATGAATTGATTCTCTGCTGCTTGTGCTGGTTTTGACATAACAATTAGCACCAAGAAAACAGAGAATATATACCAGCTAAGACCACACCACTCATATGTGGAACAACTGGTTGCAGTAAATGGAGAAATTTTTAACGTTGTGAACAAGTTCACTTACCTTGACAACATACCTTCCAGGGGTGTCCACATAGATGATGAGGTTGATGCACACACTACCAGAGCTAGCTCAGTATTTGGGAGGCTCCAGAGGAAAGTGTGGGACAGAAGAGGTATTAAATTGCCTACCAAACTGAAGGTCTACAGGGCTGACCTCGTTATATGCCTATGAAACCTGAACAATATACCAGTGTAACTGCAAGCAAGGTGGGATTTTTGTTGTTTTTCTTTTTGAAATTCAGTTTCCTGGCCTCAGGCTAAATTGTAAACATCTGAAGGATTAACCCTGGTAATCCGCAGCTATAACTCTTTAGGTACTGAGGCTTGGCTTTCCTGCCTTTGGGCACTAAGCCAATTAGATAGGGGTGAGGCCTTTGATGAGTAAAACCACGGATATAAACTGGAAGATTAATATCGCCTTGGGATTCACTCCTGAGAACTCCTGATGTCCTGGAAGAAGACTCTGGGTATCCATTGTTAAGGGGTCCCCCAGCTAAAAATGTGAACCCAGAGGAAGATGAGCATTGGAAGATCGAGCATGGAGTGTGAAGAAGAAGAAAATTAGTGTTGAAAGAGCTGGTGGCAGTAGCAGGAGAGACTCGCTGCAGGAGCCTACAGGTTGTGAAAGTGAATTGAGTCGAAGAGAAAAGACCTGTCCACTGGAAGGAAGCTTAGCTTAAGCCCCTTTAAAGAGATGTTGTTAAGGAACCTCCAGGCTTTAAAAGTGAAGTGAGATGGCTGTGCTGGTAAAATATGTAAATACTGTTAATGCCATGTTAAGCTTTGTTTTCCAGAGGCAGAGGCTGGAGCCTGATGTCACACAGGAGCAGGGAGAGCTTGGAGTGGAGCAGTCTCTTCCCCTAAAGCTGAGAGAAAGAGCAGGAGAGTAGAGCTGCCTTCATGTGAACCCAGGCTCAAGGACTTGTAGCCATGGGGTTCAGAGTTTGGCTTCTAGTCAAGATGAAAGAAGACTTTACTTGGACACTCTGTTTGGATTGACCTAGGGGTAGACAGTGTGGTATTTTCTGCTAACCCTTCTTAACAATGTGTTGTGCTAGGGAAGACCTTGGCCTGGGATCCCCCAATTGTATAAACAAGTATTTTGGAGAATGCTAGAAGATATACTGAATGTACTGCTAGATGATATGTTTTGTTTAAGGCTATGTGGCTGCCTTAGTAATAAGCTGTTATAAGTTGTAAATGCTTTAGTTTCCTGAATAAGGTTTAGTTCTGAATAGAGTATTCATTATACCTTTTGATTAAACCCTTAAAATTATTCACAGCAGCAGTCCTCAGGTGTGCTGCCATGATTAGCATTTTACAACCAGCACCATTCCAGGAAAGTAAAAGGCTTCCCCTTCTGAGTTGTCTTAGGAAGATTCTGAAGATCAAGTGGCAAGATAAGGTACTGGACAGTGACATCCTTTCTCACACTACCTTGTCAAGTATTCAAACTCTAGTGAAGAGAACGCAACTCCTTGAATGCCAAAGCTATGTTTTCCTAAAAGGAGAACATAAAGCAAGCACTAACATGGATGTCAGGAAAAGCGATACAAGTGCACTCTCAAGGTCTCTCTGAAGAACTTTGGGACTGATTGTGAGACATGGGAGACACTAGCACAGGACTGCCCAGCATAGTGTGCCTGAATCAAAGAAGAAGCTACACTTTATGAGCAAAGCAGAATTGCAGTAGCTCAAAAGAAACATAAGATGTGCAAATTTAAAGACATCGTCATTCCAAATGTTCATGTGGACTATGTCCAACTTGTAGTAGATTCTTCTGAACTCATATTGGTCTGATCAGCACAGTTGGACCCACTGTACCTTGAGCCCAACATAGTGACAACAGTTTAGTCCTCTATGAGCAAAAAGGACAACAACCAACCAACTCATATCCCCAGGATTTAGCACAGTACTGCAAATATAGTAAGTGTTTAATAAATGCTTGTTGACTGGACTAAGGCCACTAGGAAAGAGGCAGTCTGGATAAAGCATGGGAAGAAGTTCAAACTTAAAATAATCCAACTCCTCTCCCTAAACATCCTATGTTCTTCTACTGACACATTTTCTGCTTTAGCAAATAAAGAAAAAAGAAAAAGACAAGAAACGGATGAAAACTAAGAAAAACAGACTTCCTAATACCTAGCACTCCCAAAGTTAAAGCTTGCTAACTCTATCTTTCTCTCAGCCCAATGCTGCTTCTCTGTAAGCCTGGTACAATGGAAACAACACTGACTCATGCATCAGAAACTCTGATTTTTGCTATCTGTGTGACCTTGGGCAAGTCATTTAAGCCTCCCTTGGCCTCAGCTTCTTCATCTGTAAAATGAGGGAGTTGAACTACATGGCCTCTGAAGTCCTTTCCATTTTAAATATATTATTCTCTCTTTCTTGTGGATACAGTTTTATTTTGTCCCTCCTCCTGCCAGTCCTGCTTCTAATTTTTCTACCTCTCCCTTTAATTACTCATTCTCAGCCTCCAGATGGCCCTATGGTCTTTGGTCATGCCCATTTTCTTTAAATCTACCTATCCTCCCAGGATGCTATCTGCTTCAGCCTATCTCAGAGCTTGTAAATATGTCTGGAGGAGCTTAAGAAGGGTTGCAGACTGACCACAAGACCACAGGATTTTGTCAAGTTTTTCCATCACCCAATTAACAGAAAGAAAAAAGAATTTATAGTGACCATTTGGAATCCTGTCTGGGATACCTGTGTGACTTATGGCAAAATAAGAACAAACATTTGCTAAGTGCTTACTGTGTTCAGAACACTGTATTGGGTATTGGTGAAAAAACTGTGTTCCCCACATAAGAAATTCCATCTCCACACTCCTGGCACTTTTCACTGGCTGTTTCCCTGTGCCTAGAATACTCTCTCCTTATTTCTACACTATTGCTTTTTTCTTGTCCCAAATAACACATCTTTCTATAAGAAGTCTCTCTGGGTTCCTTTTAATGCTAGTGTCTTCCCTCTATTGGTTATACAATTTTTCCTGTATGTATCTTGTCATAACTGTTTACATGCATAATTGTCCATAATTGTTTACATTTTGTCTCCCCCATCAGACCATGAGCTCCTTCTGAGCAGGGGCAATCTTTTGCTTTTCTTTGTGTCTAGCATTTATCAGGTTCTTAAGAAATGCTTAATGACTGACATATAGGAGGATAAGACAGCAATAAAGAAAACCATAACACACAGTAAATGTATCAAAGTGGTGGAGAGCAAAGTGCTACTTGAGGTTATAAGGATTCAGAACTGTAATGGGCCATAAAATTCAAACCCTTAATTTTACGCATGAGGAAACTGAGGCCCAAAGCCAATAAATCACAAGCTGACAGAATTTCAGAATTGGTAGAATTCTGATAGGCCAACAAGTTCAACCTCCACTTGGCCAAGAATTCTTTCTCTGACATCTTTGAGAAGTGGTCATTCAACCTTTACCTAGATGTCAAGTGATGACAAAAACCAACCTTTTCCAGAGAAGTCTATATATTAGGAGAAAACTTTAATTTTGCCTTTGGGTCAAACAAGACAAATATATAATTCCTCTTCCACATGACAGCTATCATTGTGATATAAGGCCAGAGAGGAAAGAGCCTTCAACCCAGATACCCTAATTCCCATTTCCCTCATCATTCTATCAAATAAGGAAGAGGAAAATCAGTTATCTGAGGAGATCAGTGTCCTCTGTAGTGGTCTGTAGTACACGACTCCAAAAAATCCCTTCCACCTTTAAGAATCTTTGCCTGCATTATTTCCTATGGTGTGTTTATAGATGGACCACTTTTACCCTGCATTAATTCTACCTCCCACCTTCTTGAGATTTTCTGGGCCTGAAGAAGCCCAGCACCTCTTACTTCCTTTCTATGACCCCTCCCTTCTATTTCTCTTCCCTCTTTCAGCTTCTCCTCTTCCCACTCTGCTCTTCCTCCCTCTTCCATCTTTCTGCTCTCAGTCTCCTTCGGTTCCTCTTCCTTCTGTCTCGGCTCCTTTTTCCTTTTCCATCGCTCGGCTTTTCCTCCCCGCAACCCCGTTCCACTTCTCCACAGCACCTCCACCAACCCCAGGCTCCAGACCATCTCTAGGCTTTGGGGGTGGGCTCTCCCCAAGCACCTCCCACCCATTTCCCCAGAGCTCTTAGTCCCGCGCCCCTCGAGAAAGGAGACTCGGCCCTGCCGTGGGAAGCTCCTCATTTGCTAATTAGGGTTGGGGTAGTATGGAAAGTGAGTTGGGGACTGAACAACTCAGATTTCCAGCCTGCATTTGGGGTGACCCTGCCCGACTCACCCACATTACTCCTACGTACATTTGTGCGAGTGTAAGTGAAAGAGGGCAGGCCTGTAGTCCTAGAGTTGCGTGGTCGCAGGGAGTCGGGGTCGGGATGCTGATCGGCCCGCGAAGGCGCCGCCCCCAGCCCGGGAGGCTAGGATCCTGGCAGTTCCATAGCCGTTGCGACGGAACCCGTGCTCATTCTAAAGGCTTGGAGAGAGAAGGTGGGGAGGAGGGGTAGTGCAGCGCGGCGCCCGCACCACTGAGGTGCACTCTGACTGGGGGAAATTCTTTGCTTTTTCTCATTTGTGTTTGGCACTCAATTACTTCCTTGGTAAATGGCCCTCAGCCCCTTAACCCTCACTTCTACACTCCGCCTTTACTCACACCTGTTCTTAATCCCGTCCCTTTGTCTGTCTTGATCTTACTCTTCCTTTCTCAGCCTCTTATCCCCAGGTCCTATGCCCAGGTCTTTGTGCCCCACTCTGCACTTCGCTGTCACCTCACCATTATTCTCCTGGACACAACCTCTTTATTTTTAGCTTCAGTCTTACCTTTACCTTCTCACCTCCCCAACCTCTCACTTATTACATCACCATCTTGGGCACTACCTTTTCATCTTCATCTCTAACTTTACTCTTGAATTCACAGTCTCTCCCTCCACACTCCTACCTCCTCCACCCCTTACTCCAAATTCCTACATCATCTCCTCAACCTCATTCTCAGAACGATTCCTTTTTCAACACCAACCTAAGTGTGACATCCTCAGCCCCTTTCAACGAACCACATTCTCATCCTTTCAACGAAAACCAAGAATTCTCCTTCCAAATCAGATTATTAGCTTTAAACTCTCCTAGAAGAGGTGCTGCAGTATGGGTATGCAGTACTTGGGCATAAAGAAGAATCAAGCAAAAGAGTGAGCGAGGCAGGATAGTACAATGGAAAGAGCATTGGCTCTGGAATCACAGGTACTGAGTTAAACCCTCTTCAGATGTTTATTACTGTGTGTCTTTGGGTATAATGCAACTTTGGGTTGGATGAGATTGGCCTCTGCTGTCCTTTCTGCCTCTAAAGCTAAGATCCTATGACCTACCCCAAAATGAAGATCCCATCACTTGAACCTAAGTACCTTCTTCCAGCTAAATGGTGAAGTAAATAAAGTGCCAGCCTGAAAGGTTGGTCAGGAAGGTTCATCTTCTTGAGTTCAGATCCAGTCTGAGACATTTACTACCTGCCGTGATCCTGGGCAAGTCACGTAATTGTTTGCCTCAATTTCCTCATCTGTAAAATAAGTTGGAGAAGGAAATGGCAAACTCTACAGTATGTTTGCCAAATAAATCCCAAATGGGGTCACAAGTCAGACAGGACTGAAATATAACAAAAACTTTACTACATTTCCACCACTGGCTATGAAAGTGCACGGGTCACCTGTGTTTTGGCAATTCGTTTGGATGGAAAGAAAGCCACACCTCTAATCATCAGTAAGGGCAAGAAAGATAAGATTGAGCGTGTATCTGGCATTTACGTTCTTGAAACCGAAAAAGCCTGGTGTACACAAGCCGTTATAAGAAAGTGGGTTGATTTAATGCTGCCACTTGTTATGCGAGGTAACCAAAGAGGTCTGATAGTCTGGGATTCAGCCAGCACTCACCGCGCTAAAGAAATGAAGAACTTCCTTGCAGAAAGAAGAATAGATCAAGTAATGATTCCTGCAGGAATGACTGCCTATCTCCAGACCCTTGATATTGCAATAAAGAAGCCATTCAAGGACCATTTGCACATGGAAGTCAATGACTACATTGAAAATAGAATGGAAAGAAATCAGCGTGGAAACTTTGTGAAGCCCTGTCTGCAAGAAGTCGTGACTTGGGTGAAGAAGTCATGGGATAAAATTACTGACAGCTGTGTCGCCAAGGCACTACGAGCAGGTTACCTGGACAAGACATATTCATTTAAAGAGAGCTATATTGCTGGACATGACAGATTGGGTCCACTTCTGAAGGAAATGGAGGCGCAAGACATCCAGGACGGAATTCAGGGTATGGACACTTATGACGATGTTGTTGAAGAAGATGACATGATCATTATTGAATAAAGGTACATTTTTTTTGTTCACATTTACCTGTTTATTAAAATTGCTGTCAATGTTCATTAAAATAAGCCCTCCCCTGAAAATAAGCCCTCTGGTGTTTTTCTGTCCAAAAAAAATAATAAGACAGTGTCTTATTATCGGGGAAACACGGTATTAGCAAACTAAATAGATGATCTAAAACATTATTTCCTAAAGAAGTCTAATCTATATAAACTAATTACTATAACAAGAAAGCTAAAAACTCCTAGAAACCACCTGAGCGTGCAAACACTTGGTCTCTCTGACAGCTGAAGAGATTATGGCAGCCAAGTATTACACAAACTTTGAATATAAACTCATCCATTAGTAAATCTTACTGAGGTAAATTTAAATCTCAGCTTATTCGTCTTCCAGACTTCCTTTTCTTCTGAGGGTACTACCAACCTTCCTGTCACAAAGTTTGAAACAAAGTTTTCCTCAACTCTTTACTTTTCTCCTTTTCTCCTTTTCTCCTACATATCTACTCAGTTGTCCATTCTACCATGACAATGTCTTCCATATCCATCTTTTTTTCTCCACTTACACAGCCAACAGACCTGTTCAAGGCCCTCTTCAATCTCTTGCTTGGAGTGTTGAAATGGCCTCCTACCTTTCAACCCCTCAAATCTCTCCCCTTTCCAATTCTGCCCGCCTGGGCAGAGATTAGTTACCAAAATGATTTTCCTAAAGCACAGGTCTGCCCATGTCACTCCCCAGCTCAGTAAACTCCAGTTGTTCCTTGGGATCCTAAACAAATTCCTTGGTTTGGAACTTAGAGTCCTTTACAACCTGGTTTCAACCTGCTTTTCCAAGCTAATCACACATTACTTCCCTTCATACATTCTATAATCCAAACTAGCCTTTTTTTCTGTTCCTCAGACACCATGCTCCATTCCTAGTTAGCTAGTACCTTTGCACAACCTGCTTGTTTCCTGTGCTTGGAATGCTTTTTCCTCACTCCACCTCTTAAAGAGTCTCTTTTGTTATTGTTGTTGAGTTGTGTTTGACTCTTCCTGACCCCATATGGAGTTTTCTTGGCAAAGATAATTGTAGTGGTTCACCTCTTCCTTCTCCAGCTCATTTTACAGGTGAGGAAACTGAAGCAAACAGGTTAAGTGACCTGTCCAGGATCACATAGCTAATAAGTGTCTGCGGCTAGATTTAAACTCAGGGAGATCTTGATTCCAAGCCTAGTGCTCTATCCACTGTACCACTAAGCTGTTCCAAAGAGTCTCCTTTCTTTAAATGCTTAGCTTAAATGCCACCCCATATTTGTGACCTTTCCTGATTTTCCCAGTTAGTACTTCCTTTGTGTGTGTATCTCCTTGAAGAATGTAAACTCCTTGAGAACAAGGACTGTTTTACTTTTGTCTTGTATTCCTAATGCCTAGTACATAGTATGTGCTTATAGAGCGAAGATAGTCAATCAACAAGTATTTATTAAGTGCTTTCTGTATATCAGGCATTGTGCTAAATACTGAGGATACAAAAACAAAAGCACAGCCCCAGTTTCCATTCTTCTAAGGGGGAAAGGATATATATGGTGAAAATGGAAGGTAATCTCGGAAAAGGCACTAGCAGGGGAGGGACAAGAAAAGGCCTTTTGTAGAAGGTGTGGGATGAAGCAGGCCAGAAAAGGAAGCAAGAAGTTACAGGTAGGTGGAAATGAGAAAGGAAAGCATTCTAGACATTTGGGGCAGCCAGTGAAAATGCATAATCAGAGGAGTTGCCTATCAGTTGAGGAATGGCTAAACAAGCTGTGGTATATGAATGTAATAGAATACTATTGTTCCATAAGAAATGGTGAGCAGGTAGACCTCAGAAAAACTTGGACTTGCGTGAACTCATGCTAAGTGAAGTGAGCAAAACCAGGAGAACATTGTACACTATAACAGCAACATTGTGCGATGACCAGCTTTTTTAGACTTAGCTCTTCTGAGCAATGCAATGATCTAGGACAATTCCAAAAGACTCATGATAGAAAATGCTATCTATATCCAGAGAAAGAACTAGAGTCTGAATGCAGATTGAAGCATACTATTTTCTCTTTCTTTTGTTGTTTTTTTGTTCCTCATGGTTTTTCTCTTTTGTTCTGATTCTTCTTCTACAGCATGACTAATGTGGAAATATGTTTAACATGATCTTACATGTATAGCCTATATCAGATTGCATGTTATCTTAGGGAGGGGGGAGTGGAGGGAGGAGGAAAAATTTAGAACTTTAAATCTTATAAAAGCAAATGTTGAAAACTAAAAATAAATTAATTTAATTTTTAAAAATGCACAACCAGGAGATAGGTTGTGTTCAAGGAATAGCAAGTAGGCCAGTGTAGCTGGATTGCAGGTTTGTGTAAGGCAATAAAGTACAAAAAAGTAAAAAAAAATTGGAAAGAAAGGATAAAGCCAGGCTATGAAAGGATTTAACTGGCACAGGATTTTATATTTGATTCTGTAGGTAATAGGGAATTACTGGAGTTTACCAAAGGATTGGCAAGATCAGATCTGTTCTTTAGGAAAATCACTTTGGCGGCTAAGTATATGTACTGTAACACCAAGGAAAGGCAACTTCCCAAGGTTCAGAATACCAGCATAGGTGCTCTCCATTTTATTCAGTGACAAACCAAGAACAGAGAAGGTCAAAACATGACATCATTCAAAATACAGCATTTACTAAGTGTGATTAAATAATCTCCAAGTACTACCCCACCCCAGGACCTTCCAATCATTCAATCAATTACAAAGTCCCTGTTCTAAATACTACTCCACCCCTAGGCTGTCCCTTCATTTAGTCCACCACAAAGCCCCTCTTCTCAAATGGAGATTAGTTTCCAAACATAAGTAAAGTACATTCACTTGTTCAACCATAGAACACAAAAAGGTCAAAAGTTCCCCACCCCTGGATCACAATTGAATCTACCCCAGAGTTACATCAAGTTTAAGCACAGCACTTAATACCCAAATGGAGGTCTTTTCTTCATCTTGACATGAGGCAAGTTCTCAGCAATCTTAGTTCCTGGGGAGACAAGGCTTAGCAAGGCCATGAGATACATTGCCAGTCCCTTCATTAATTCATCCTCTGTCTGTAGAACAGTCCTAGAACCCCTGAAAACATTAGCAAAACCCTCTCCCAGGATTTCTGTAAACATACAACAAGAAAATCCTTCTTCAGGGCTTCTGAACCAACAGAAAGGTTCCCAGACCCCTGCAACAACAGCACTGTCCTTCACCAGTGGACAGTATT
>NW_027187367.1:10642735-10775540 GCF_028583685.1 Petaurus breviceps papuanus
AGACCCCTGCAACAACAGCACTGTCCTTCACCAGTGGACAGTATTCACTCTCTGTCTGCAGGACAGTCTCAGGGCTTCTTAACCAAAAGCCAGGTTCCAGGACTTCTTCAACAACAGGACTGTCTTTCACCAGTGGACAAATCTGGCAAAACAACATCAAAACAGACAGACAAAGTACCAGCAAAACAGCCATGTCTCCTCAGTCCTTGGCAGTTCAGGGGGCAGGTCTCAAAAGTCCAGGGCGATTCAAAGTGTCCCCCAGCAATCCTTCTCAGTCTCTCTCTCTGCCTCCACGAGGTGCTGCTTCCAAAAAGTTCTTCTGCCTCTCTCTTGTCTCTCCAAATCTATGTCACCAGCTCCTCCCAGTTCAGGACTTTCTTTTCACATCAACAAGTCCATCCCACAGGTGGGATTAACAAGCTCTGGGTTTCAACACAATCAATTTGAAAACCAAGCCAATACAGGGGAATCTTTAATTGCCATTACTATCACAGTATATGATGGACGGAAGTGAGGAAAGGCTTTATGAGCAGTACAAGTTTACAAAAAAGCTTGGTGAGAGACCCAATTATCCAATCATATTGATGGGGTGATGGGGCCTGGATCCCTAAAAGGAACAGACCATGGCTTGTCTTTGAAAGCAACTCAGACACTGAATTTTCTCATACATTTCAGCAGCCCAGATCACTGGAGCCCAAAACAAATGGCCCACCTCAACCCACATAAATCACCTAATTAGCTTACTTGACATTCCTTTCAATATTGTACCTGATCCATCCCAGAATACTTACTACTTCTCAAGCCCATCTAGATCCTTTCACTGTCCTTTTTGAATATAAGCATGTCTCACCCTAAGTCGAAGATGCCCTAAGAATCTCTTGTCATTTGACTGGAAGAAGGTTTGAGCATGTGAATTCATTCCATGTCGATGTTGTCCTGTACCCTGACATTTCAGGGTTCCCAGCAACCCCAAACCACATCAATATCATCTCATGAACATTTATAGATGAAATGTAAAATGAAGGAGGAGGAGTCAAGATGGTGGAGTAGAAACAGGACTTCTGCATGGCTCCAACTTCCACCTCCCCCAATTCATGTAAAAGGGGACTCTGAACAAACTTTGGAGCTACAGAACCCACAAAATGACACAGAGAAGCTAACCTCCCGCTGAGGACAGCCTGGCAGACAGGCAGCAAGCAGCCAGCTCAGCGCTCTGGGAGCCAACCCCAGCCCTGTGGGAGCCAGAGGTTTAAGCCCCAGGGCGGCCTGACCAGCCACCAGCTGGAGGGACTTCAGATCACCAGCAGCTGTGGCATTTTCCAGAATTATCAACACATAGATGCTAAGGACAAAGCCACACATGGCTGCTTCAGCTCCTGGCCTGCAGAGTGTAGGGGGACCAAGTGACAAGTATGTAATCACTCTTCCTTTAACCTGCTTGGATCTGGATTGCGGTCTAGGGTGGAGATCCTGGGGTGTGTGACCAGCTTGCCAGAGTGTCTGGAGGCTTCAGAGAGAGCACCCAAGTAATACCTAAGGCAGCTGAGAAAACCCCAGCGTTTGGGATGAAAGCTCCCCTGTCTGGTGGCAGAGTCCTATTGTGGCAAAAAGCCCAAGGGTCAAGTGATTGAGTGGTGAAATGAGCAGGCAAAGAAAGCAAAATAAACAGTGCTCCAACTTTACACTCCTATTTTGGCGAGAAAAAGTATCAAGCATGGAACAGGAGGAAGACAGTGAAATAAGAACCCCTGCACCTAAAGCTTCAAAGAAAAATACGAGCTGGCTACAGGCCATAGAGAACCTTAAGAAGCAGATAAGAGAAGTGGAGGAAAAATTGGGAAGATAAATGAGAACAATGCAAGAAAATTACAAAATGAGAGTTAACAGCCTGACTAAGGAATATAACACCTTAAAAAACAGACTAACTCAAATGGCAAAAGAGGCTCAAAAAGGCAATGAGGAGAAGAATGCCTTAAAAAGCCGAATTTGCCAGATGGAAAAAGAATCTCCAAAGCTCACTGAAGAGAATCATTCCTTCAGAATTAGATGGGAGCAAATGGAAGCTAGTGACTTTATGAGAAATCAAGATGCTGTTAAACAGATCTAAACAAATGAAAGAATGGAAGGCAATGTGAAATATCTCACTGGAAAAACCACTGACTGGAAAATAGATCCAGGAGAGATAATTTAAAAATTATTGGACTACCTGAAAGCCATGATCAAAAAAAGAACCTAGAAATTATCCTCCAAGAAATTCTCAAGGAAAACTGCCGTGATGTTTTAGAACCAGAGGCCAAAATAGAGGTTGAAAGAATCCACCAATCACCTCCTAAAAAAGATCCCAAAAAGAAAACTCCTAGGAATATTATAGCCAGGTTCCAAAATTCCCAGATCAAGGAGAGAATATTACAAGCAGCCAGGAAGAAACAATTTGAATATTGTGGAAACACAGTCAGGATAACTCAGGATCTAGCAACTTCTACACTGAGGGATTGAAGGGCTTGGAATATGATATTCCAGAGGTCAAAGGCACTGGGATTAAAACTAAGGATCACCTATCCAGCAAAACTGAGTATCATGTTTCAGGGGAAAATATGGTCATTCAGTGGAACAGAGGACTTTCAGGCATTCTTGATGAAAAAACCAGAGTTGAATAGAAAATTTGACATTCAGATACAAGAAGCAAGAGAAGCATGAAAAGGTCATCAGGGAAAAGAAATAATAAGGAACTTATCAAAGTTGAACAATTTACCTTCCTACATGGAAAAATGATAATTGAAACTGATGAAACTTTTCTCAGTATGAGAATAGTTGAAGGGAATAGAAATGTATATATGCATATATATGTCTATATAGGAGGGTATATGGGCATTTGAATATATATGTGAATGTGTGTATATATGCTTACAGGTATACATAGATAGAGGGCACAGGACCAATTTAATAGGAAGGGATGGTACTTAAAAGGTGAAATTAAGAGGTAAGAAAGGAATATAATTTGAGGAGATGGGGAGAGATAGAATGGAGTAAACTCTCATATATAAGAGGCAAGTGAAAATGGTTACAATGGAGGGGAAGAACAGGAAGGCAAAAGGTAATGGGTCAACCTTATTCTCACTGAATTTGTCTCAGGGAGGGAATGAAATACACACTAAATAGGGTATCTCACCCTACAGGAGAGTAGGGGGGAAGGGGATGAGAGGGGGGATAATGGAAGGGAGGGCAGGCTGGGGGGAGGGAAGTTGGAAGCACCCACTTTTGAAAAGGGACAGGATCAAAGTAGAGAATAGAACAAGTGGAAGGTGAGATAGGAGGGAGGGAAATATAGTCAGTCTTTTACAATATAACTACCATGGTAATGTTTTACACAGCTACACACGTACAACCTATACTGAATTGCTTATCTTCCCAGTAAGGGTGGGTGACAAGGGAGGAAAGTAATGAATCTGGAATTCAAAGTTTTAAAATCAAATGTTTAAAACATATATATACACACACTATTATTAATACTATTTTACATGTAATTGGGAAATAAGATATACAGGCACTAAGGCATAGAGATCCACCACGCCCTACTTGAAAAGTCAAAGGGGTATGGGAGAAGATATGGGTGTAATAGTAATGGAATTTAAAGATCCCCCTGTATTGGCTTGGTTTTTGGTTTGATTGTGTTGAAACCCAGGGCTTGTGAATCCCACTTGTGGGATGGACTTGTTGATGTGAAAAGAGAGGGCTGAACTGGGAGGAGCTGGTGACATAAATTTAGAGAGACACAAGAAAAGAGAGAGGCAGAAGAACTTTTTGGAAGCAGCACCTTGGAGGCAGAGAGAGACTGAGAGGATTGCTGAGGGCCACTTTGAATTGCCCCGGACTTTTGAGAGCTGCCACCCAGAGCTGCCAATGACCAAGGAGACATGGCTGTTAGGCTGGTACTTTGTTTTGATGTTGTTTTGCCAGATTTGTCCACTGGTGAAAGACAGTCCTGTTGTTGCAGAGGTTTTGGAACCTTGCTGTTGGTTTAGAGCTCCTGAGACTGTTCTAGAGAGTGAATTCTGTCCACTGGTGAAGGACAGTGCTGTTGTTGCAGAGGTCCTGGAACCTTGCTGTTGGTTCAAAAGCCCTGAAGAAGGATTTTCTTGTTGTATGTTTACAGATATCCTGGAAGAGGGTTTTGCTAATATTTTGAGGGGTTCTAAGACTGTCCTGCAGACAGAGAATGAATTAATGAAGACACTGGCAATGTATCTTGTGGCCTTGCTAAGCTTTGTTTCCCCAGGAACAAAGATTGCTGAGAACTTGCCTCAGGTCAAGATGAAGAACAGACCTCTCTTTGGGTATTAAATGCTGTGCTTAAGCTTGTTGTAACTCTGGGGTAGATTCAATTGTGATCCAAGGGTGGGGAACTTTTGACCTTTTTGTGTTCTGTGATTGAACAAATGAATGTACTTTACTTATGATTGGTAACTAATCTCCATTTGAGAAGAGGGGCTTTGTGATGGACTAAATGAATGTACAGCCTAGGGGTGGAGTAGTATTTAGAAGAGTGACTTTGTGACTGAATAAATGAATGTAATGTCCAGGGGTGGGGTAGTACTTGGAGATTATTGAATTACACTTGGTAAATGCTGTATTTTGAATTATGCTATATTTTGATTCTGTCTGTTCTTAATTTGTCACTGAATAAAATGGAGAGCACCTATGCTGGTGTTTCGAACCTTGGGAAGTTGCCTTTGCTTGGCATTACATTACAATGGGAGAGAGCAGATTGAAGGAGAGAATATCCTGTGGGACTGCTATTTTGGGGCGGTGGGTAGGGGAAAAATGGGGAGAAAATTTGTAACTCAAAATCTGGAAGAAATGAATGATGTAAACCAGAAGTTAATAAAGCATTTGAAAAAAAATAAAGAAATGTAAAATGAAAAAGAGATTTGCTAAGACTTTTATGAAAAATTGTTTTCTTCCTTTGATGACTGGGGAGCCACCACTATTGTTTGTCAACTACCAAAGAAAAAAGCACTTGATTTGGTAGAACAAAATGCTGCCTCTCTTCCAACAAGGTGCCTCCCTTGCATTTATTAAATTCATACATTCCTTGAAAGGTACAATTGAGATAGCTATGTTTACCCTCTTATTAAAGTGAGGCCTAAAACAGAACTAGTCTTATCAAAAGTGTTTGCCATTATTAACATGTCTAACACAGAGTCTAAATGAAAGAGGGATCAATCTCCTATAGATGGTGAGGTCATCCAAATGCCCTTAATTATAGATGACTCAAGTGAAACTTCTAAAATGAGATGCATAATCACTTAAAAGAGTTTAGCCTAATTACCCATATGGAAAAATAAAGTGTGTAAAAATTCTTACTGTCCAGACTTTGATATAATAAGCTATTAGAGTAAGAGCCCATAGTGTAGGTTCATCAGGGAATATATCATTGCTTTAACATACACTGCAAATGGACAATGAAATAAAAGAATTAAATAGGAAGGTTGAGAGAATTTGAGGTGAGAAGATGAATAATTAGACAAAGGATAGTGGTGATTGTAAAAATAAGATATTTAAATAGGTGAACTTTGCACAAACAAAATGTCATTAGGAAAAGGGAAGCTGTCATCTAAAGAGAAAATCTTTATATCAAATGTTTCTGATAAGGGTCTGACATCTGAAATATAAGTCAGCCAAGAGAAATATATAAAAGCAAAAGTCATTTTCCAATAGATAAGTGGTCAAAAGATAATAAGAAATTCTCAAAAGAATTGCAAATTAGTAAGAACAATATAACAATGATACAATTAACTAAAAATAAGAGAAAAGCAAATGAAAGGAACTTTGAAATTTCACTGTATAACCAGCAAATTGGCAAAGGTGACAAAAAATGGGAATAGTCAAGGTCCAGTGGGTTGTGGAAAGACAGGTACATTAATGCATTGTTGGTGGAGCTATGAGTTGGTCTATTTTATGGAAAGCAATTTGGAATTATTTGTAGAACGTGACTAAAACTCCTATATTCTTTGTTCTAAGTGTGATTCCACTAGTAGGCATATATACCCCAAGTAGATCAATGACAATAAAGATTCCACATATACCAAAATATTTGCAACAGAACTTCGTGGTAGTGGAAAAACTGGAAACATAGTAGATACCCACTAACTGGAGAGTGACTAATGAAACTGTGGTATGTAATGGTAAATAATGAAATATTACTCTCCTTTGACATCTCCCCCTACTAACTTTCCTGGCTTCCTTCAAATCTCTACTGAAGTTCCATCTTTTACCAGAAGTCTTTCTCAACCTCTATTATTTCTAGTGTCTTCCCTCTTTAATTATTTCCTATTTATCCAGTATATAGATTGTATTTATCCAATATCTAGGTTGTTTGTATTTGTTTGCTTTTTGTCTCCCTCATTAGATTGTGAACTCTATGAGGGCAGGGGTTGTCTTTACCTCTTTTCATAATCCTAATACTTAAGATTTATTACTCATGTAGTAGGAGCTTAATAAATGTTTACTGACTGATCTACTCTGTGACAAGAAACAATGAATATAATGACTATAGAGAATTACATAAAAATGCATAATTGATGCAAAGTAAACAGAAACAGGAAAACAATTTATTCAACTACACAAGTTTAATGGGGGGGGGGGGAACAATTAAAACTAAATGCTGAGAAAGTATAATGACTAATCCAAGTCACCAAAAAGAGAAAGGAAAAGTTAAAGGTGAGGACCATAGGCAGGGAATACTACAAATAACGTGAAACTTTTTTGGATTGTGTTGGTTAGTTTTGCTAAATTTCTTTCCCTTTTTTTCATTATTTTTAAAGCGTGGCCATATTGGGAAATGTAAGTGATGTAAGAACTAGAGTTTGAAAAAATTAAAGAGTTCCAACTGGAAGAGGAGATAGGTAGGTTACATAGTGACAATAAGAGATAATAATGGATGATCCAAGTGTTCCATTGGTTTCCATAGAGGAAGGAGCCCAAAATGTCTGGTTGACTCTGTGTGGAGGACTAATTACTATACAAATGTTGGAGGCAATACCCACGTAGAAGAAACCTCAGATATAGTCAAATTTTGAAGCCTTGAAAGGTCTTCGTTATTAGAGTTCTAGACTAATAATTTTGATGGAAACTTGAACTTAGGTAACTCAAATCAGGGCAAAATATTTTATGACAAGAAAACGGATTTCTTGCCATCCTTTTTCTTTCAAACTGCTAGTGTTTTGTTGTTGTTTTTTTCAAGCTGTTCCCAAAGCACTGAACCACCATGGTTACCCACCTCCCACATTCAAAATCCAACTGAAATGCTACCTCCTCCAGAAAGCCCTCCTTGATCACCCCCAGGTCTTAAAGACCCTTCTTTTCCTCTTGGTACCCATAGTGCTTGTGTAGCTCTTTCCCTCGGATTCGGTACTTACTCCAAGGATGCGTATGGCAATCTGTCTATGCTTTCTCATTCCTGAGAATTTCTCATTCCTGTCCACTTCTTTACATAAATTTCTCCAGAGGATCTTCCCAACTTGCGGAAGGCCTTTTCCCTGATTCTTCCTTCCTTATCATGTATAACTTTGTAATAAAGGAATTTATGTATTCATTCATGTCAACGAACCTACGTAGGCTGTCAGCTTCCTGGAGGTTTGGGAGAATTTGAAGTATCATTTTAGATGTGCAAAACACTTCACAAGTTAACTCGTTAATCCAGTTAGGTTGTAAGAGTCTTGAGGGCAAGGGCTGTCTTTTGCCTTTTTGTATCCGCAGCGCTTGGCACAGTGCCTGGCATATAGTAAGCACTTAATAAACGTTTATTGAATTGATTTTACAGACCAGAAAACTGAGGCTGAGATGAAGGGATATGCCCGAGGTCATACAGTGTATCGAGGCAAAATCTGTATCTTGGCATCTCTGCCAGTGCCTCACGGGATTTAATAAATGATTGTGGAATTGAGGCTTGTGGTTAATCTGCCAATGGGACATCCGGGTCCCCTCCAATGGACTGACTGTAAGGTGCTGGAGGGTCTGACTGCACCGGCCTCTCCGAGCCGAGGCTGGTGCCCGTCCACTTGTACCGGGGCCAGCGGTCTGTCCGGGCAGCGGCGGGGCGAAGGAGCCCCGTGTTTCTCCCTCCGCAGGCCTACACAGGCAGGCTGGCGGGGTTCTACGCCCATCAATAAATGTGCACCGGAAGGAACGGGGTCCTTCTCTCCAAGACCCCAGTCTCTTTAGCTCTCCCACAAGACTACGCCAGCGGCCCCGTCCGCTCTCATTCCCGCCCAGCCGAGCTGCTTCTCGCGAGAACACACCTCTTCCTTCTCCTCTTCCTCCTCCCCCTCCCCCTCCCACTCTCCTCCCCCTCCCCCTCCGCATCCCTAGCCTTCTTCCAGTTCCCCGCGCGAGCAGGTTCCATATTGGGTAAAATCTGGGCTCTCGGAGGACCTCCCCCGACCCACCCCGCGCGAGGCTCTCGCGAGATCATGTCCAGGAGTTCCCGTCTGCGGGAGGGGGGGGAGGGGAGGAGCTCGCAGATTTGCAGGCACTGGAGCTGCAGCTGGCGCGGGAGCTGCCGTGGGAGCTGCCGTCTGTGCCTGACCTGCCGCCGCTGCTGCAGCCGTCACCTCCAGGCGGAGAAACCGGCCCTTTCGCCAACCCCCCTTTGACCCTCCTCTCCCTGCCCCAGCCTTCGGGTCGCGAAGGGAAGCTGCAGGAAGGCGAGCGCAGTCCAGGGTCCTTAGTGCAGGAAGCCACCCTTGCCCGTGTGTGGGCAGAGTCGCCGCGCGTACCAGGCTGACAGCGGCTGCGGGAGCGGAGATCGGCGGGGCCGTCTCGGCTGCAGCACCTGAGGAGCACCGGGGAGGGGGGGAGGAGTCTGTGGGGGGGGGCCCGGCCCGGACGGGCGGGCGGGCGGGCGGAGGCTCTGGCTGACTCCCGCTGGGCCACCTCCCCTTCGCTGCAGCCGTCGGTGGAAGATGTCTCAGGAGAGGCCTAAGTTCTACCGGCAGGAGCTGAACAAGACCATCTGGGAGGTGCCCGAGCGCTACCAGAACCTGTCCCCAGTAGGCTCAGGCGCCTATGGGTCCGTGTGGTGAGTATCCCGAGGTGGAGGGTGGGACGGGGCCGGAGTTTCCAGCCTGCCTCCAGGAGCTCAGGGATGCACCAAGCGGCAGGAATTCCCCCCCACCTAGTATAGGGCATTGCTACCTCCTGCCCACCCTCTCCTGCACACTCTCGTGCCCCTTCTTGCACAGCCGAGCAAGGTTGTGACAACTCATTTGCACGTAGGTAGAGCAATTTGCATTAGTAGGTTGGATAGCAGACGGCTCGGCTTGCCTACTCACAGGGACTCTCTCTTCAACCTCCCCACTCCCACCCCGTAGGGCTGCTGGGAAGATGGGAATGGGAGGTCAACTTATTGAGGAAGTCCCACCGGCAGAATGCAAGCTCGGCCCTTTATCGATCTTTTTCAGCTTCGGCGAGTGTCCGTGTGGGTTCCCCACCCGCCCCCGCAGTGTGTCAGATCTGGCACGGGCTACAGACAGGCCAAACATGGGGAAGCAGCCTAAGAATGGGAGAATTAATAAGACGTTGTTCTTGGGTTAGCAAACCCTACTGGGTCTTCTGCCTGATGGGGGGTGGGGGGTAAATCTGGTTTTTCTTTTTCTTTTTTTTTTTTTTGCAAACATCTGTTGATTAAATAAATCCCATTTTCAGAAACAGACATATTTGATGGGATTTCAGTTATTTGCAACCCTTTGTGTTTGAAATTTTGAATACACTTCTGCAGGCCTGCCAATTTTTAACGTTGACTGCAACCTGAGCTGGTTGGCAGCTAATTTTTTTCATTTTTAATGAAAAAAGGCACCTACAAGGCTATTGTAATTTTAGAGTTCCGTGGGATAATTGCAAGCATTTTAGCCTTTTTTTTTTCAAGTATTGTAAAGCTCTTGACAAAACATTTTCATTTGACTCCGGGGAAAATGGGCCCAGTGTGACATCCCTAAGATGAAAAATGGCCATTCACAGTGACAGGAGTTATATTTTTTGCACGATTGGGAAAATATTCAATTCACTTTACCATCAGTAAAGTTCCATACCATGGTGCATTTACAAGTGTACACAGAACTTTCCACATTTACTGCTAAGAAAACAGGTGTAGAATGGTTTGCATCAGGAAAACAAGAAAATGGAAAAGTTTGAAAGAGGTCATTGGCTCTAATGAATTGTAAATGTGTAGAAAGTATGTTGCCATAATAATCCTGTATGTAACGTAATGAAGTTTTAAAATTTGAATTCTTACATTTGGAAGGGACTTTTGAAATTGGCTAGTTCAGCCTTCCACCAAAAGCAAAACTACTATAATGTTCCTAACAAATGTTCATTTGGTCTCAGTTTAAACAGTTCTCTTCATAGCTTACCATTTCACAAGGTAGAACATTCTATTCTTCAAATATCTTTCAGTTTAAATATATATTTAGCCAATGAAAAGCCAAAATATTATGCTATGTGATGAATTGTATACTTTATATTTGTGATAAATGTTGGCCTGAAAATAAATAGGTTATGGTTACAGGGTTGTTTTTTTTTTTAGTGTTGTGTGCATATATGATTTTAAAATCATTCGTAACACAATTTCATACTTGCCAAATAATTTCTGTTTTTAGGAAATGTTCATCTTTGGCACACTCCTTCAGCATGATTCCTGAGCTCCTTAGAGTCACATCATGAATTTCCTGTTTGGTAGAATTTGCTCTGAAACTGAGATTGTGCAATTGCATCCAGCAACAGATCATATTGCATTTTCAAGCTCAAACTCTAACATGTGTAGCAGATTGTACCATACTCTACATCTTTTTTTTCTGTTCTTTCCAAATGAAAATTTTTACTATAAAGCAACTGGATTGAAACAATCTCTCTTCTGAAAACTTGTCTACATTTGCTCATTTTCAATTTTTGTGCGTGACTATTTCTTTACTGGATCATTTGGGCCATCTTAAGTAAATCAACCTTAATGAGTTTGATTTTTGTTCCCAACTAGCATTATTTATTAGTTGAGTGATTTTATGCAAAATGGACTAGTTGAATTGAAGTAAGGAATCTACCTGATAGATTTCTTCTTGAATGTACAGTTTGTTTTCTGAACATTAACAGTTCTGCATGAAGTAAACTGTCCAGTGAGATATTCTCTTATGACAATGTGAGAATAGTAAATCAATGAGTGTGTTTGGTTTGGTGTTAACTACTACAGCTATTGATTAGTTTACTTTATGAGCTATACCTTTAAAATAAAGTGACTAAAACATCCATGCAAAGAGTTTGGAACCAAACTCTTCAAAACCTTCATAGTTCATATGCCTAAGACCCTTGCAACATATTTGAAGCTCTTTTGGAATTATCTATCAAAATACATTCTTGTGAATGTTTTCAGTTGTAGCAAATTTTCTTCCTTTTGAGGCTGCTAACTAGTTGTTTTTCATTTGTAGGCAAGTTTCGATGGAGTAATGTGGGTGATCAAGCTGGAAAATACTGGTGTTTTTGGTCAAAAAGCCACGTACATCTATAAAGATTGAGACTTTTTGTGTTTCTTAATTGGTCCTAAAGGCAGTTTGAAAAAAGGATCTTAAATAATGTTTTGCAATGGCAGAAACATTGGAATAACTGTGGCTTCCCTAGGTGACTACTTTGAAGGTTCATATGAATGCATAAAATTGTTGATGGTTTTTTTTTTTTGTCTCATTCCTTTTCTGTCACGTTGTGGCTTTCTTTGAAGAAAGATTTTTTTAATATAAAAAAAACTCATAGCAACCTGTGTAATAACTAAAGGTTGCAGATCAAAGATAAAGGAATCAAACTTAGAAATTAGAATTTGTTTGGAGTTTTACAAAAATATTTCCATTTTGAAAGTTAAAGGGAACTGACTTGCCATTTTAAGGAACTTTATGCATTGTCTGTAAGGGGAAATGAAGCAAAATTGTTAAGAATATGTTGTTGCAAAGCATTGATTTTGTGGTTTTGGGACAGAAGGGGAGAATCTTTGTGGTGAATTTAAGGAAATATAAACAGGAACTTAAATTCCTTTCCTTTAGTGGACAACTTTTCAGATCTCTTGTGGTAGAATTGAGACTGGTAAGCCATTTAACATAGGGGCAGTCAGAACCATGACACCTCATATGTGCAAAATAGGGTTTGTAGTTGACAGAGCACTTTGAGATCACTTGGTGGATGTTATATAAATATTTAGCACAGAGCAGAGGCAAAATTCTGGTGAAAAACAATGAATGGATCTCTAAAAAAAGGTTGTTTAATTGTGTTGTTCGAGTATTTGTATAAATATCACATGCTGGTGATCCAGCATCAGTTGATAAGAGATGTATTTTCAAGTTTTCCAGTAGACTTGAACTTAGGATCAGTACTTGTATTCTTAAACAATTCTCTTTGTGACCAGTGGGAAGATGCTGGAGCAAGGTTATGGTTTTAGTTGGGGGCAGTAAGGCACTAGTGGGAAATGTGTTTTACATAGGTATAATAGGTGGGATACCTAGAAAGTATCCCCATTTTATTGGAATAGAGATACTATCGATCAGCCATGTTGTGTGTAAAGTGAAATTTTATAAAAATTTTGAGAAGCAATTATGTCATCAGTGTTTTAAAATATGAGTTCATAGGGTCACAGACAGAGCTGGAAGGGACCGTAATGATCATCTTATCCAACCCTTTTACTTTACAGATGTGGAAACTGAGGCCCAGAGAGGTTTAAGGGCTTGTCCCAGGTCACACAACTGACAGGTCAAGGAGCTGAGATTCAAACCTAGTCAAAAGACTGCTGTGTATACTCATTCCACATCTGTGAGGCCCAGGTACAGAGTATTCAGGTTCTTGACACACTTGTACTTCCTTCCTCTCTATGCCTTTTACATGTGTGTATTGCTCTGCCCTCTCCCTTTTCCCTCCTCTCCCCCTCTCTTCTTTCTCCTTCCTTTTTCTTTCCCTTCTCCTTCTAACTCCTTAGGGAGAGTATAAGGAGCTGGCTGTTTGTGTGGTTGTAAACCATTCCCATCTGAGCTTCAACACTTGGGCCTCAGCGGTTGTGGTGTGTCTTCCTATATCTCTTGTGTAGCATGACCCCAAGATGTCCCTCTGTGGGAAGAGAGATTGCTAATCTCAAGTTTGTGACAGTTGTCACAGGAACAAGCTAGTTTCATCCTTGCCACTTTGGGCAGAGCTGGTGAGAGGATCAGATCACTGTTTGTGGTTGTTGAGTCACTCATTCTTGTCCGATTCTTCATGACCCCATGGGTCATATCCCACCAGGCCCTTCTGTCCTCCACTATCTTCTCAGATTCTGTCCAAACAAGCTCATGTTTATTACTTCCATGACACTATCCCTCTCATCCTTTGCCATCTTCTCCTTTTGCCTTCAGTCTTTCCCATCATTAGTCTTTTCCAATGAATCCTGTCTTCTCATTATGTGACTGAAGTTTTTAAGCTTTAGGCAGTATTTTTCCTTCCAATGAATAGAATAAATTATTTAATTATTGATTGATTTGATCTCCTTGCTGCCCAAGGAACTCACAAAAGTCTTCTCCAGTCCCACAATTCAAAATGGTACTTTCAGTTCTGTGGCACTCATCTTTCCTTATAGTCCACCTCTCTCAGCCATACATTACTCCTGAAAAACCATAACTTTGACTATACACACCATTGTTGTCAAGGTGATGTCTCTACTTTTAAGTATGCTCTCCATATTTACTATAGATTTCCTTCCAGAGAGCAAGTGTCTTTTAATTTCCTGGCTACAGTCACTGTCTGCAGTGATCTTTGAGCCCAAGGATATAAAATCTGACACTGCTTCCTTTTCTTCTCCCTCTCTTTGCCAGGAAGTGATAGGACCAGATGCCATGATCTAAGTTTTTTTTTTTTTTATGTTAAACTTCAAACCAGTTTTTCACTCTCCTCTTTCACCCTCACCAAGAGGCTTCTTACTTCACTCTCTGCTGTCAGGGTGGTATCATCTGCATATCTGAGATTGTTGGTATTTCTCCCAGGAGCCTTAATTCTAGCTTTTGATTCATTCAGCCTGACATTTCATATGATATGCTCTACATATAAGTTAAATAAATAAGGTGACAATATACAGCCTTGCCTACTCCTTTATCAGTCTTTAACCAATCAGTTGTTCCACGATTGATTCTGACTGTTGGTTCTTCACCATCATACTGGTTCCTCAGGAGACAAGTAAGGCGATATGGTATTCTCTTTGAGGACTTGCCAGTTTGATGTGATCCATACTGTCAAAGGCATTAGTGCAGTCAGTGAAGCAAAAGGTCATCATTAACTACTCATCAGATTACATATATTATGACTGAAATTGGGTTTCCATCAAAATTTATGTCAGAACAGGAACTTAATTGTCCAAAGATCTGACTCTAAAAATTTTTAGACATTACAAACGGAATTAATGGCCAAATTGAGGAGTTCTATGTGTTAGAAAATTTTCAGTACAGATTTATATAAAGATGAGAATATTCTGATACTTCCCTGGATCTGTGATCTCATCAATCTGGGTATTTATAATGTGTAATTAGAGCTAATAACACATCTGCCAAAGTGATTTTCCTCATGAGCAAATTGACTATGTCATTTTCCTCTCTCCTCCTTTCCCCACATACACACTTGGTATTCTCCAGTGGCTTCCTTTGATATCTGGGATCAAATATGAAGTCCTCTGTTATTTAAAGCTCTTCACAACTTATTTCTTTACCATCTTTTCATTGTTCCTATACATTACTTCTCTCCATACACTCTGCAGTTCAGCCATACTGGCATATTTGCTTTTCCTCACACAATCCTTACTGTCCTGTTCCCATGCTCCATGGCTGGAATAGTCCTCCCTCCTCAACTCCAGAATCTTTGCCTTCTTTCAAAATTCAATTGTAAGCTACCATTTGCAGGAGGTCATTCTTGGTGCCTTCTCCCACCCTCTAACCCAAGTGCTAGGGCTTTTCCCGCTAACATTACCTTCCATCTTGTTAGTCTGTATGTATCTTGTATATGCCTATGTGTTTTATCTCCTTTTTCAAATGTAAGTCCTTAAGGGCAGAGACCGTTTTTGTTTTTTCTCTATATCCCAGTGCTTAGCACTATACCTGGCATGCAATAAGCATTTAATAAATGCTTGTTAGTGGCTGGCAAATAAACTGTCTTTGAAATCCTTTCTAAATGCATTGTAGCCACCTAATACTGTGGAATTTCATATAAGGATGGTTCATCCTGAACTTCAAGTGCTCAAAGATGACAAAAAGCCATTATTAGAAGGTGGACTCCCAATTCATAAACTTCACAGCAAGTCTCCAATGTGCCAGGGTTTTTGTTTTTGTTGGTTTTTTTTTTTAGTTTTATTAATGTAGTTTTTAAAATATCACACTTTTTACCAGTATCCCTCTCCCTGCCAGAGAGCCATCCCATATAACAAATAATGTTTTTAAAGACAAAAGAAAAGAAAAAGGAAGAATCAGCATAACTCATTATCAGTACATTAAAAAGTCAATACATTGAAGAAGTCTGAAAATATATACAACACACAATACTTCTGGACCTTCTGCCTCTGCAAAGTGGAGGGATGGGAGTGTCTTCTGAGATTTTTTCTTTTAAGCTGTGCTTCTTAATTTTGCAACATTTACTTTTGATTTTTTTGGGGGGGGTTCTTTCTGTTTAAATTGTTGTAATCACTTTGTATCGTTTTCTTGACTCTGTTACCTCCACTTTGCATCAATTCATATAAGTTTCCATAATTGTCATTTCTTACACAAAGTAATATTCCATAATACTCATGAGCCACATTTGTTTAGCCATTCCTCAGTCAATGGACATCTACTTTGTTTCCATTTCTTTGCTATTCCAGTATAGGGCATTTAGTATTTGCAAGTTCTTTCTCCTTAAAGTGGAAGGTTGCAGAAGTCGCCCCTGCCATCCTAGCAACCACAGCTATTTTGAGGTAGTTTGCATTTTTAACTGCTTTTTAGCCTACCACCACTTTTCAAAACAGTCTTTTTTCCTCTCTTGGTTCTTCAAGTGATTTAGAAATGTGTTATCATCTTATCATCACAACTGTGGGAGGCAGACAGACAACTTGCTGTGGGTTAAAGGACTACTAAATGATGAAAGCTGAATTCGAATTCATGTGTTCTAGGACCATAGTTGTGTCCACTGAACCTAGCTCTCTACAAATGGATCAGTTCCCTTATGTTTAAGTATTTACAGTGGGAGAGGAAGAGGTAGAGAATGAGGATAGAGAGCTTAAAGGTGACAGATTTGCCCCTGCTAAACTCGTAGTGGTTTTACTATAGAAAGTGGGACAACTGCTCCGAGTAGAATAACTTGGGACTATCACTTCACCTTTGCCCTGTCCCCTTGTTAAAGTGCCTTCCTACTGAAGGTGAAATAACAGTCTTAGTTTGGCTGCTTTCTTTTCTTTTCCTTTTCCACCCCCTTTCTCTGTTTTGCTTCCCAGCCTTGACAGTGCTTAGCACCACTTGTCTAGCTTCTTTGAACCTTGAGATCTTGCCTGAGTCTTCCCTCCTTTGAGGGCCAGCTCCGATGCTGGCATTAATGGGTTAATTTGTCTTTTCTGGGTTTTACTAGAAGCTAGAAGAAAGGAGGCAAGGTGATGGATGGAATTTCTGGATTAGCCCAGGAGCAGTTTGCAAAAGAGAAGAGTTTAAATGTTAGTTGGGCAATCTTTTGGTTGCTTTTTTAACACCCCCCCATTTGTTTTTTTTTTCCTTTTCCCCTTAACATTAAGCAGCTTCTGTCTTACTTAACTCTGCTTTCCAACCTTCCCTCTTGTTCTGTATCCTTTTCACACCCAGTAGTGTTTGATTATGTTAATTTCTGCTCTTCTTTCTCTCCTAACAAATACCTTACATTTTTGTAGCCCTTTATATTTTGCACAGAATACTTTGATACACATTATTTTATTTGCCTTGTAAGGTAGTTAGGGTGAGTGTTTTATCTCTGCCCCCCCTTATAGATGAAGAAAGAAATTCAACTCATAAGTAGTAGAGCTGAGATTCAGACCTAGGTTTTCTGCCTACTGGTCTGGTGTTTGTTTATTTCTTCCATCCTGATTTAGACTTCTTGACTGCATGTGATGGTGAAAAAAAAGAGAACAGAGTATTCTAACCTATTCCCTGAATCTTTCTTGCCCCAAAGAGTTTTTCACTCTCTTAATTTAAAAAAGATCTTTTTGATTCAAAAATAAATTATCCCTCAAAAATCTCTCAAATTTGGATTGTTCTGCTTTCTTTTGCTACTGCCTCCCTCATTCCCGGCCAAACCAAACTCCTTTTACTGCTTCCTTTATCAATAGACTAAGAGAACACCATCATCTGTTTGCAGCAAATAACTCTCAGTTCCCTTGCAAACATAGATTCCCATGACAACATAACAAAAGGGTCATGAGTAAATGTTTATTTCTCCTAGGCCTGCAGCTTGCTTAACTTTAGACCCTGAACATGTAGGCACATGTTAATTTTGAGTAATTGTTGTAAATTACTCCTTTTCCCCTAGGACCTAAAACTTGGGCTTTGGCTATATTGTCATTGGTTCCACAATATTGCCAGGTGTTGTTCAGTGCTGTCCCTCAAAAAAAGTATTTCTTAGTTAGTCCATGTGACAAAATACACACTGGAAAAATAACAATGGGGAAAGCATCTTACATGTAATGGATATTGAACAAATAATGAATTTTTTCTTTTAAAAGAGCACTGGACTATTCTCAAGAAGGTTTGGGTTGATTTTTTTTGTTTGTTTTTTGCATCCCTGGTTAGACCCAACAGATTTGAGTACTGACTGTAGGTAATTAGCCGTGTGATCTTGGCTTCCTTGTCTGTAAAATAGGGATAAATAATACCTGTGCTGTCTTCTTTACAGGATTGTTATGAGGACCAATTGAGAATATGAATTTGAAAACCGTAATGTGCTATATATAGAATATATGTATCTATAGATAGAGAGAAAGTGTGTGTGTGTGTAGCTATATTATGGAACAAAAACCGTGTGCATAAATAATACATGGGATTCTCCTGGTTTCCTTCAAATGTTTTTAGTATATTCATGGGATTTTCACTGGGATTGCTTTGATATTCTCTGTTTTTCTTCTCTGCTTTCTCTTAACTCAGCTATGATTACCTAAAGCTGCCTTTATAACCCCAATCCATCTCTTCAAGGCTAGTTTTAAGTGGCATACTAGGCAGAATCAGATTGTCTGGGAGGTGGGAGGAGAAAAAGAGGCTGAGGGTGAGTGTTTGTTTGGTTGATATGATTCAGAATCAAAAAGTGATTAAATCATCAGTCATAATTAAGGGGTCAGAATTTCTTGTTTGATGTATTGAGAAGTAAGGGAATATTAAGGTTGGGGAAGAAGGTAGGTAGATGGAGCTAGACCCTGGAACTATGCTTGGAAACTATATCTAAGGTAACTTTAGCAACCTTGAAGTCTTCCTAGCTTTTAAATGTACCACTGTAGACTTCCTTGTCTTATTTAGCTTGAAGGTAGTTCCTGCCAGGAGTTGAGAACTCTTCTGTGACTTCCTCATCACAATGGGAGAAGTAGTCTAATTCCCCAAACAGACTTTACCATAACTATTTTCCTCTTTCACAAATTTAGACAGACCAATCAGTCTATCAATAAGCATTTTAAAGTGCTTACTATGTGCCAGATGTTGGTTTAAGTATTAGAAAAACAAAGAAAAAACAAAACTAGCCCTTGCAGTACATATTATAGGAATAGATACAAGATTTATAGAGAGAATAAATAGAAAGTAACCTTAGAGGAAAAGACACTAGCAACTAGAGGAGTGGGAGTAGGGGAGGAGAGATGAGGAAGTCTCTTCCTGAAGGTGGCATTTAAGCTGAGTCTGGAAGATTCTGAGAGGCAAAGGTTAGGAGTGAGAGCATTCCAAGGGTAGGGAGCAGTCAATATGAAGGGCACAGTCTGGATATAAAGTGTTGGTGTGAGGAATAGCAGTTACACCAGAATGACTTGGTTATGGGCTCCACGGAGGGCAATAATGTCCGACCCTGTACTAAACGCTAGGTATACAAATAAAGGCAAAATCAGCTTCTGCCCTCAAAGCTCATTTTCTAAAGAGAAAAAGGGATAAACAAATAAATGAGTACACACAAGATGAATACAGAATCGATGAGAAGTAATTCCAGAGGGAAAGTCAATAGCATATGGAAAAACAGAGAAAGCCTTCTGCAGAGGGTAGCATTTGAGCTGAGTTTGAAGGAACCTGGAGAATTTCAAGACATGAGAGGTGAGGAGGGAGAGCCTTCCAGTCACAAAGTCAGGGAATTGGGAGATGGAATGTAAAAAGAATGGAAATGTAGACAAGGGGAGGGAAATTAATGAAGAGTTTTAAATGTCAAATAAGATTTTATATTTGATCTGGAATATAATAGGGAGTTTTTGGAGTTTATTGAGTCAAGGGATGACATAGGCAAAGCTACTCTTTAGGAAAATCACATTGGCAGCTGTGGGTAGAAACCTGAGATAGGGAGACCAATCAGGAAGTTACTGAATTAGTCCTGAGAGCCTGATAGTGACCCTGTTGGGAGGAAGGAACCCACATTATTTGTATTCTCATTGTTTAGTACAGGCCTTTCACATCATCAGAGATATGGCTGGTGTTAATTTAATCATAGCACTCCTAACATCTTTATTTCTAGAAATCTTTATCTAGCCTTAAATCATTATCATCTTGAACCTGGTTTTCTCTTCTACAATTTGTATTAAATACTACTGATTAATTTAAAATTATCTTTTTCACACAGTGTAATAAACTTGCTACTGAGAATTTTCCTTTGAGTCCTTGTTTGTAATATCAAATTTAAGTTAAATTTGATGCCATATTCTTCTTACCCTTCTATGTGAGAAAGGGAAGGGAAGGGAATAAGCATTTATATCACACTTATGTGCTAGGCATTGTGCTAAGCACTTTTTACAAATGTTATGTCATTTTGTCTTATTGGGAGGGAACCTACACAACAGAGAAATATTCTGGTTTCTAAGTTGGGACCTGTTCTGCATATATAGTATTTATGGTTAGAATCCTGGGAGAATAGAGCTGAAATGGACCTGAGCAATTGTCTAGTCCAGAGGTGTCAAACTTGTTTAATTTAGTTGAACCAGATTAAAATCTAATTGGAAAATATTTGATAAAATAAATAAGAATATAACAAAACACAGATAATATTAATTTGAGGTTTTCTAAGTCAATATGTGGCCTGGAGGGATCCTTTTCTGTTTGAGTTTGATAGTACTACTCTGGTCTAGCACTCCCCATCCCCTTCTGTTATTTTATTGATGAGAAAACTGAAGGAAAGGAGGGGGAAATGACCTGATTGTAAAAAGTTATGTGCAATTTGTCTTCCCTCTAGAATGTTAGCCCCTTCAGGGAATCTCTTTGCCTTTCTTTATGTCTCCAGTGCCTGGAGCTTATTGTAAACAGCAGCTTGATAAATGTTTGTTGACTGCCAGGATGGCTAATTTGGCTGACTTGGCCATGGGCACAGTGAGTTATTTGTGAGGAATAAATTATTTTCTAATGGAGTAGATATTGATAGATGTTGTCCTGACAAATTAAACATTGGAAAGGATGGGAGTGAGATAAAGACACTGACCCTGTAGTAAGCTTCTCTTTTTTAAAAAACTTATTTAACATTTATCTCTTCCCAATTACATGTAAAAACAATTTTAACATTTTTTTTCAATCTTTGAGTTCTAAATTCTCTTCCTCTCTCCCCTCCCCCTCATTGAGAAGGCAAGCAATTTGACATAGGTTATACATTTATATGTGTGTAGTCATGTGAAACACCTTTCCATGTAAGTCATTCTGTGAAAGAAAACACAGACAAAAAAAACCCAAGAAAAGTAAAGAACATAAAGAAAAAGTTATTTGATCTGCATTCAGGCTCTACCAGTTATTTCTCTGGAGATAGACAGCACCTTAAGTTCTACAGAATTGCCTTATATCATTGTATTGCTGAGGATAGCTAAGTTATTCGTAGTAGATCATCATACAAGATTGCTGTTACTCCTGGTTCTGTTCATTTCACTTTCTATCAGTTCATGTAAGTCTTTCCATGTTTTTCTGAAAGTATGCTCCTCATCGTATCTTTTTTTTTTTTTTGCCTTTTTTGGAGGGCAATTGGGGTTAAGTAACTTGCCCAAGGTTACATGGCTAGTTTTTTTGTGTGGGTGTTAAGTGTCAGAGGCCAGAACCAAACTGAGTCCTCTGACTCCAGGGCCGGAGCTTTATTCACTGCGCCACTGAGCCACCCCCAAGGATAAGGTTTTTTTTTTGTTTTTTTTTTTTGCCTTTTGGAGGGCAATTGGGGTTAAGTAACTTGCCCAAGGTTACATGGCTAGGTTTTTTTTGTGTGTGTGGGTGTTAAGTGTCTGAGGCCAGAACTGAACTCGGGTCCTCCTGACTCTGGGGCCGGCATTTTACTCACTACACCACTTAGCCACCCTCTTCCTCATCGTTTCTTAAAGCACAATAGTATTCCATCACAATCATATACAACAACTTGTTCAGCCATTCCCCAATTGATAGACATTCTCTCAATTTCCAATTCTTTGCCACCACCAAAAATTGCTGCTATAAATATTTTTGTTTTTTATCCCTTTGGCATACAGACCTGGTAGTGATATTGCTTGGTCAAAGGCTATGCCTTTTGGATAAAGTTCCAAATTGCTCTCCAGAATCACTGAATCAGTATACAACTTCACCATCAGTGTTTTAATTTTCCCACATCCCCTCCAACGTTTGTCATTTTCCTTTATTAGCCATTCTGACAGGTGTGAGGTAGTAGCTCAGAGTTGTTTTAATTTGCATTTCTCTCATCAGTAGTGATTTAGAGCATTTTTAAAAACAAGATTATAGATAGCTTTGATTACTTTGTCTGAAAACTGCTTGTTCATATCCTTTGACCATTTATCAATTGAGGAATGGATCTTATTTCTAGAAATTTGACTCCGTTTTCTATATGTTTGAAAAATGAAGTCTTTATCAGAGAAACTTGCCGTAAAAATTTTTTTTCACAGTAATGATTACCAACTGTGTATTTCCATTCTGTTTTCCCTCTGTTTATCCTAATCTCTCTCTCCTTTTACTCTGTCCATTCTCAGAAGTGTTTTGCTTCTGATTTTTACATCCCCCAAACTGCCCTCTCTTTTATCAGCTCTCTCCCCACTTCTCTCATCCTCTTCCCTTCCTACTTTCCTATATAGTAAGGTAATTTCTTCACCCAGATGAGTGTGTATATTACTCCCTCTTTGAGCCAATTCTGGTAAAAGTAAGGTTCATGTCCTCCCCTCCGAGCTTCCTCCATTTCCCCCTCCACTATAAAATCAATTTCAGGCCTCTTTTATGTCAGATAATTTATCCCATTCTGCCTCTTCCTTTCCCCTTCTTCCAGTGCATTCATCTTTCTTGTCCCTTAATTTTATTTTTTTAGGTAATCATAACCACATTCAACTCACAACTCTACTTTCTGTCTATGCATATTCCTTCTAACTGCCTTAATAATGAGGTGTTGGGGAGTTATAAATATTTTCCCATGTAGGAATATAAACAGTTTAACTGTATCAAATCCCTTATGATTTCTCTTTACTGTTTACCTTTGTATGTTTCTTTTGCATCTTATATTAGAAAATAAAATTTTTTCAGCTCTGGTCTTCTCATCATGAATACTTGAAAGTCCTCTATTTCATTGAATTTCCATTTTTCTCCTTCAAGGATTATACTCAGTTTTTCTGGGTAGGTGATTCTTGGTTGTAATCCTAGCTCTTTCACCCTTCAGAATATCATATTGCAAACTCTCCAATCCTTTAATGTAGAATCTGCTAATCTTGTGTTATCCTGACTGTAGTTCCATGATATTTGAATTGTTTCTTTTTGGCTGCTTGCAGTATTTTCTCCTTGATCTGGGAGGCCTGGAATTTGACTATAATATACCTGGGAATTTTCATTTTGGGATCTCTTTCAGGAGGCTGTTGGTGGATTCTTTCAATTTATATTTGGCCCTCTGGTTCTGGACTATTAGGACATTTTTCCTTCATAATTTCTTGAAAGATGATTCCAAGCCCTTTTTTTTATTGTGACTTTTAGGTAGTCCAATAATTCTTAAATTATCTCGCCTAGATCTATTTTCCAGGTCAGTTGTTTTTCCAATGAGATATTTCACATTTTTTTTCTGTTTTTTAATTTTGTTTGATTGTTTCTTGATGTTAATGTCATTAACTTCTGCTTACCCAATTCTACCTTTTAAGGAATTACTTTCTTGACCAAGCTTTTGTACCTCCTTTTCTCTTTGGCCAATTCTACTTTTTACGGAGTTCTTTTCAGTGAACTTTTGTATATCTTTTTCCATTTGGCCAATTCTGCTTTTCAAGGCATTCTTCTTTTCATTGAACTTTGGTGCCTTTTCTACCATTTGGCCTATTCTGGTTTTAAGATGTTATTTTCTTCAGTAATTTTTTTGTGTGCCCCTTTTACCAATCTCTTGATCCTTTTTTCATGATTTTCTTGCATCACTTTCATTTCTCTTCCCAATTGTTCCTCTACTTCTCTTACTTGATTTTTAAAATTCTTTTTGAGCTCTTCTAGGCCTGAGACTAATTACTATTTTTCTTTGAAGCTTTGGATGCAGGGATTTTGACTTTGTTGACTTCTGAGTGTGTCTTTTGATTTTCCTTGTCATCATAGTGACTTTCTGTGGTCATAAATTTTTTTTCTGTTGTTTCCTCATTTTCCCAGCCTATTTCTTGACTTTTAATTCTATATTAAAATGGGGATGTGTTTCCCAAGTGGAGCAGTAATGTCCCAAACTTCAGGTTTTTTGTGCAGCTGCTTTCAGAGGCAATTCTGGGGACTTGTAAGTTTTTGGCTCTTCTAAGATGGTATGATCTAGGGAGAAGTGTGTTTACTACTCTTCTGTACTGCTCATTTATTTGTAAGTGGCCACAAGCACTCTTTTCAACCCTGGAACTGTGACGAGGGTCCTTGCTTGACGGTGGCCACAAGCTCTCCTATGATAGTTCTCCTTTTCACACTAGGACTAAGACCCAGGACTGTGACCCAGATCCAAGTATAGACAATGTAATAGTCTATCAGATATCCCTGATACCAGGAAAGAGATCTCTGTAAATCACATTCTGACTCATTGTCCAACCGCCTTACCATCTGTGGGCTGAGAGGTCTGGAAACTGCCACTGCTTCAGTCTTTCTGAGGCATGCTTCTGGTTTGCTGGGGCACAGTCTGCTCTGGCCTTTGTTCCTCTCTCACTGTGGTGCAATAGACCTTTCCTACTTACCTTCTAAGTTGTTCTGGAGTAGAAAATCATTTCCATTGTTCTGTAGGTTCTACCACTCTAGAATTTGTTAGTCTTTTTTTTAGAGGGGTGAGGGCAGGGCAGTTGGGGTTAGGTGACTTGCCCAAGGTCACACAGCTAATAAGTGTTAAGTGCCTGAGGCAGGATTTGAACTCAGGTCCTTCTGACTCCAGGGTCGGTGCTCTACTCACTGTGCCATTTAGCTGCTCTATAATAATTTTTAAAAGGTATTTGAAGGGTTTGGGGGGAGAGCTCAGGCGATTACCTGCCTTGACTGCCTCTTATGGGAAGCTTCTTTAAGGAGCAATACATAATAATTTCCTTTATATCATGTTTTATCTAAATTGTCACATTGGATCCTCTCAACAGTCCTGTAAGATGGCATTATGTTAAAAAAAAAAGATGGCATTATGTTCTCGTTTTACAGTTTGGACAACAGAGGATTCAAGATGTTGTATATATAGTTAATATGTTTATAGTTACTATAGATGTTATTATATAGTAAACAAGATTTAGTAGGGAAGTCAGTAAATAACTTAGGATGCTGAGAGTTGTTGGGCTCAAAACCTTTTTTGATTATGGTGTGTCTTCAGAGGGCCTTCCCCTTCAGTATTTCACTGAATATCAAATCTAGATAGATGGTGTTTTTGGTGCTGATATGATATCCTCATACCTCTTTCTGCTTCTGGTCTCTTGCTTTCTACTCTGTGCTGCACATTAACTTGGCTTGGTACATTTTTGTCTCTGGCCAGGCTGTAATAAAACTTTACTTAATTTTGTTGCAGCTTTTCTGTTGAGCATTCTGTTTGAATTGTTACCTTGAAATAATCTTAAGGTCACAATTAGTAGTGATTCAGGGAAGATTCATGTTATTTGCTCCTTGCTGATAGGCTGAAAGGAACACTATGTTTTGGTAAATTCTGAGGTACTATTTAAACTTCCTGAAACATGTCCCTGACAGTTCCCAACTAACTTTGGGATTTTGGTGCAGTGACTTATTTCAGAGCCTTATACGTCTCTTCTCAGAGGCAGAGTTTAAAAGTCTTGTATATTTGGCACTATATTTAACACCTTGACCACCTCCTCAAAACACTATCATTTTTTTCCTCTTGTCACTTTTTTCTTAACTCCTTGATCTCATGTTCTTCCAACATTCTTTAACTCTTGGTTTAACCCACAACTCATTTTTCAGAGCCTCTGTTCTATGTATTCGTTCCTTTGGGACTGATAAACCTGTAGGGTTTCAACTTTACCCCCAACACTCCACAATGATAATCACTAACATTTACCTAGCACTTTGCAGTTTGCAGATTGCCTTTTGAGTCTCACTGCAGTGCTCTGAGAGAGGTACTGTGGGTGTATTATTTGAAGTCTCTCTCCCCAGGTCATTCATCTGGCCAAATATCCACAAGATGATCACCAGTACCAGAAACTTAACATGTTGAAGATTGAACTTCTCTTTTCCCTTTATATCCTCTCATTTATACAACAGGCAAACCTTTCATTATTCTACATCTTGGAGTTGGATCATCTTTAAGGGCCTGCGGAAGAGCACTGGCTTCTTAGGGACTGTTTCTTTGCTATATAGTTTGACTCTTGCTTACCTGAAATGAGTGCTGGGGGGATGGGGAGTGGGGGGTGGTGCAGGGAGGGGAGATGGGAGGGGAAGCTCCTAAATTCATTTCCTTTTACTTTCTTGGGTCTTATACTTTATACTGAAGCAGAGTAGGTCTGTACACCACTCCTCCGTGCTTAAGTCTGGACCCTCAAGAAACTAGTGCTTCCCTCTGAATAAAAGTTACAGTCATACCCCGATATAGGAATGTTCCAAATAATATTATTTCACATTATCATATATAGTATGCTAACATTAAAAAACCCTTCATCTTGTTGCTCTTAATATAAGCTTAAGCTTTATGTAAGTAGTAATCAACAAATATTAAGAACAAAAAGAAAAAATTAGTTCCTATACTTAAGGAATTTTTGCCCTACTACTAGGGAGGTTCAACATATGCACAGATAAGTAACTACAAAGTAATAGAAAGTCAGACACATTGTTGGTAGAGCTCTAAATTGGCACAATCATTTTGGAAAGCAGTTTTGCAAATAAAGTGGCTAAAATGTTTGTATCCTTTGACTCTTTGATTCCATTGTCAGGCATATTTCACAAGGAGGTCTTTGAGGTCCCATACCAGCACTTTTAATGGTAACAAAGAATTGGAAACAAAGTAGATGCCCATTTCATAGAAAATGGCCAAACAAATTGTGGTACCTGAATGGAATGGAATATTATTGTGTCGTATTTGGCACATAATAGGTGTTTAATAAATGCATTTTGATTGATTGTAAGACAGAGGCTTCAAACTCCCTGCAAACCTGCAAAATTTCCCAGTAGGGCTTGAGCCATATTAAATATGATTGGAAAATGTTTTACAACAGAAATATAATACAATATAAATAATGTTAACTTATGCTTTTCTAAGTCAATATACCTCCCTTTCTATTTGAATTTTGATAACACTGTTATAAAAAAAAACAATAAGTACAAACGATTCAAAACAATTCCAAAATGTAAAATGCTAGCCATATCCAGAGAAAGAGCTATAAATACAAATCTGAATGTAGTGCGAAGCATACTATTTTCACTTTTTTTTTTGTTTTTTTCTTTCTCATGGCTTTTCCTTTTTCTGATTCTTCTTTTACAACATGACTAATGTGGAAATATGTTTAACATGATTGTACATGTATAACTGATAGCATATTGCTTGCTGTCTTGGGGAGAGGGAATGGAAGGGAGGGAGAAAAATTTGGAATTCAAAATTTTACAAAAATGAATGTTGATAACTCTCTTTACATGTAATTGGAAAAAAAATAAAGTACTATTAACTGCAAAAAACAAAGCAGAAAAAAAACCCAATTAAGTACAGAAAAGCATGGAAAAACTTCCATGAACTTGAAGCAGGGTGAAGTAAACAGAGCCAAGAAAACAATATGCATAATGATTCAATGTAAACGGAAAGAACAACCAACACAAAACAATTAAAAAAAAAAAACTAGTTTGACCCCAAAAAAAGATATGAGAAGAATATCTTCTTCTATAATATGTATACTTCTTCTAAGAATATATACTCTTCTAAGTAGAGATGGGGGTGGAGGGGGAGGGCCATGTGTGGGGAAGACTGCATATATTACCAGATTTTTTTACTATATTAGTCATCCTTGCTGATTTTTCTCTCTTCCTATTGAAAAAAAATTCTTTGTTATATGGGATGGCTCTCTAGGAGATGGAAAGGGATACAGAAGGAAACTTGAGCTATATAAGAATAGAAGTTGTCAATAAACATTTATTAAACAACAACAACAAAAAAAACCCAAACCCCACCAGTAATAGAATAATTCTAAGAGGTAAAGAACATAAAACTAAGAAGATCAAGAAAGGCCTCCTGTGAACGTGGCGAGGCATTTGTGGGAAGCTAGGAGAAACAAGTGCATTTCAGACATAAGGGAAAGCCTAAAGAAAGGCATGGAATGCCTTGGTTTAGTGCTTGGAACATAGTAGGCACTTGGTAGTAAATGGGTTATTGATTGACTGGTGGAAGCAGGAAATGGAAAATTTTGTTTGGGATGCAGCTAGTGAGTCATTTTGACTGAAGCAAGAGTAGATGAAAGGAAATATAGAATAAGATTGGAAAAGGAGATAGTAACTGAACTGTAAAGAATTTTAAATGTCAAGCTAAAGATTTTGATTTTATCCTAGAAGCAGTAGGGAGGTATTAAAGATTTTCGATTAGGCAAAATGACATGTTCATCTGTTCTAAGTATGTCAGTTCGGTGGCTGTGTTGATGACACTATTTTGAAATTTTGATTTATTGTAGATTTGGTCTAGGTTTCTCACACCTATCTAGAAGATTTTAAATTAGCAATGTATTGAGCACCTGCTAACTGTTCTATGCCACTGGTTCTCAACCTTTTTTTTGTGTCATGGACTCCTTTGGCAGTCTGGTTAGGCCTCTGAATCCCTTTTTCAGAATGTTTTTAGATGTATAAAATGCATGAGATTACAAAAGAAGCTAATTATATTGAGAGAGTTATCAAAATATTAAAAGTTCCAGGGATATCAAACAGGTGATCTTTTCAGTCACAACCCATACCTTCTGACCACATGTATCTGTCTGACCTCTTATGTCTTCCCTAACCCACAGGGGTTCCACTCAGTATAATGGAAGCCTTCCTATAGGTCTCATATATTACATGGGTCTGTCTGGAGTTACCTGTCTACCATTTTCTTACTCTGGCTACATGGACTAACCATTTTTATAATTTGCCTCTCTACTGTCATTCTTTGTCACTTTTCCTACTCAGTTCTTGTTAATAGGTTATAGTCTGTTTGCACCCATCATACCCCTCTCTTGCCTTTTGGATTACCTATAATTTTAACTCTTCAGAGACTGCAGTGCTCCATGAATCATAGCCATATATCATCTCCAAAAGAATGTTGATGTTAAAAAGAAAGACCTCCCCATCTATAAGGATTTCTTCTTTTATGTGGACAAAAGTCACATAGGGGCTATATAATTTAGTTGGAAAAATAATACCTATAATATTAAAGATTAGAGAATAATACTAAACAATTTATGGCTTGGTGCTATTATATTTTCAGACTAAAGAGTTCAGAAAAGAAAAAGATCAATCTAAGCTTGAGTAGTCTTGATGCTTTTATGGAAAAAGGATGGGTAAAAGAAGAATTTGGATAGATGTATAGGAGGGAAAAAGGTGTTCCATGTGTATTTGGGAAACTATAAAGAGATTGGACTCATTGGAAGAGATCCAATCCAATTCCCTCATCTCATTTAACTCTTATTTAGGTTTTTAAAGAGGTGTTCCGTGTGTATTTGGGGAGCTCTAAAGAGAATTGAACTCATTAGAAGATACCATTCCAAGCCTCTTGTTTCAATTAACTCCTATTTAGGTTTCTAATATTGAAGGTAATGAGCCAACTCATTTTCAAATCCCCAAAGCACTTATTAGAACTGAAAACACACACACACACACACACTCTCTCTCTCTCCCCCTCCCCCCCTTTCCAAATAGCATTTTTTATCTTGTTTATTATGGACTTAACAAACACCAGTTAACATGAACCTTTCTCTGTACAGAGAAAACAAACAAAAAGATTACACATAAAACTAAGGATCTGCTACAATCAGCTTACCTCTTTATTCTGTTTTATTTGTTTTGAAAGTAAAAATAATGCTTCAATCTACATTCAGATTCCATGAGTTCTTTCTCTGGAATGGATATCCCTTTTTCACCATAAGTCCTTTGGAATTGCCTGGGATCATTGTATTGTTGAGAATAACCAAGTCATTCACAGTTCTTCGTTGTATATTGCTGTTACTTTGTACAATGTTCTCCATATTCTACTCACTTCAACTTGCCTGAGTTCATTTAAGGCTTCCCAGGTTTTTCTGAAACCATCCTGCTCATCTTTACTTATAGCACAATAGCATTTCATCACAATCATGTACCATAAGTTGTTCAGTCACTCTCCAATTTATAGGCATCCCCTCAATTTCCAATTCTTTGCTATCGCAAAAAAAAAAAAAGCTGCTATAAATATTTTTGTACGTACGGGTCCTTTTCTTTTTCTTTAATATCTTTGGGATACAGCCCTAGTGATGTTTCTGGATCAAAGGGTAGGCACAGTTTTACAGACTTTTGGGCATAGTTCCAAATTGTTCTCTAGAATGGTTGAATCAGTTCACAACTCCACTAACAGTATGTTATCCCAGTTTTTCCATGGCCCCTCCCAACACCTGTCATTTTCCTTTTCTGTTGTATTAACCAGTCTGATTAGGTGTGAGATGGTACCTCAGAGTTGTTTTAATTTGTATTTCTCTAATAAATAGTGATTTAGAGGATTTTTAAAAATATGACTATAGATAGCTTTAATTTCTTCTTCTGAAAATTGCCTATTCATATCCTTTGACCACTTATAAATTGGGGAATGACTCACATTCTTCTACATTTTACTCAGTTCTCTGTATATTTCCAAAATGGTTGCCTCCTTTTTAAAAGTTATATAATAAAGTCAGCATGTTAGTTTTAAAGCTTCTTTGTGTCCCCTTGTGAACTTTCCTCAGTTTTCTTCTGTTTGGTTTTTAAAAAATTCTTTTTCATTATTGCTTTTGCCCTCCCATCACCCCACCCCCCCAAATCATCCCTGAATTAAAAACAAAACAAAGCCTTCCTTGTATCAAGTAAGTCCTGTCAAACATAACTAGTCTGTACTTAGGCCATGTTCAGATAGCATTGTGAGGCAGATGATCTTGTATCTGGGCCGTGGGTCATTTGGGGTTCCTTTTGCCAGTGCCCTGGGCTTTTGTTTGCTTGGATTCTGGAGGTACATTAAATTTCAGATGATTAAAGTTTCAAGGTCAGGTGGAATACAGGCTAGTGACCTCTAACTGAGGGACTTCTTATAGAGTGCCCCTGGACACCCTGGTAATGCCTGATTGGTTCTCTCAAATGTACTTTTTCTGAGTTGATGTCAGGGGACCTATGATGTTGGAAGCTGGGGGAATGCCTGGGTGGGATTCTCCTGTTACCAATATTTGAAGTTAAAAGTAGTGTGTTTGGTAAATACTGAAGGTATCTACCCAGTTCATCATGTGCCACAAATAATGAAGCAGGACTGGAGCCTTCATAAGATTTGGTCAGAGTAGCTCCTTGTCAGAATGATTAAAGACATTTTTCTTTGTGATATTCAGCTGTGTGAGACCTCCCTCCACTGATGCAGCTTGCAGTCCATTTATCTCAATTGAAAACTTCTTAGATAAAGTCTTTAAAGGTATTACCATAGATTATACACACACACTAAGTTGGAAACAGTAACTAACTCTTCTTTTCCTTGCCACCCCCATTTTAGCAGGAAACTATCTGGGTTTAATGGGTGATCCTAGCTTAATTGAGCAAGTAAATATGGTAAATAGTTTTAGTTCAATGCAGGAAAGAAGCAGATTGTGTCTTCAAAATGCACTGACTGGAAATGTATTAAAGACAGTTGTCTTTATTAAAAATTTTATTAGGGGAGAAAGCATTAAGTATTGTAACAAAACAGTAGAAAGCATTTATAAATAAATCTTTTGTATGTGTTTTCAAATGACTTAGTGCAGACCACTTTCCAGGAATTGGGAGTATCAGTGTAGTTGCTATTTAAGATTAGTCATCTGAAAGACCTCTGACAGAATTGTAGAATTAAATTACAAATTATTGTCTGAGAGAAAGTATGAGAATTTAAGCAAGTTTGGAGTTAAAAGTCTCAGATTTTTCAAAGTCTAGATTAAGCTCTTTGCCTGCTTGATCTCCTACTAACCTTATAGTAGCTACTTTTTATATCTTTTCATTTTTAGATCTCATAGCTACTTCCAGGATATGGAATTTTAAGAGTTAACATATGCACTCTCAGAGATTAGATTGTACAATATAACATACCACTTTTGGAATACTGTAAGGGTTCAAGTTACCCTATATACCCTCTTTTTTAAGATCTAGATCAAGACATTTTATATTTTTGGTAGAAAATTTCAGTTTACTAATTACTGACTTCTCTGTGCTTTGCAATATCCAAAATTATTATTAATATCTAACTAGCACTTTAAAGTCTGCAAAGTACTTTACAAATATTTTATTTAAGCTCAACAACAAGTGTGGAAGATAGGTGTTATAATTATCCTCATTTTACAGATGGAGAAAGTGAGTCAGACAAAAGTTGTGACCAGAGTCACACAACTAGAAAGTGTTTGAAGCTGTATTTGAACTCAGGTCTTCCTAATTCCAAGTCTAGTGCTCTATCCACCATACAACTTAGCTGCCATATTTTTGTCTAGAACAGAGTTAATTGGGCCTTGTGAATTTTTTAGGAAAAGCATTAGGGAAAAGTGGAAATTATTACTTAAAATAAATTATATTTTTATAACACCTGAAGAACTTTTGCCTATATTTTAATTTGACTCTGTATATATCTTAAGCAAAATATGTACCTGTAAATGGAGACAAGGTCTCAAATAGGTGTAGGTTCTTCCTTTCTTATTTTTGTTTTTTTTTTTTGGAGGGGGGAAGGCAGGGCAATTGGGGTTAAGTGACTTGCCCAGGATCACACAGCTACTAAGTGTTAAGTGTCTGAGGCCAAATTTGAACTCAGGTCCTCCTGACTCCAGGGCCAGTGCTCTATTCATTGTGCCACCTAGCTGCCACTAAATGTAGGTTCTTTATTGCTCCCCAACATCATCACTTTAACCCTCCAACTTTAGTCTCTTCATCTGTGTAATGAGAACACTTGGACTAAATGGCTTCTTGCAGTAGACTATGGTCCTGATGGGACTTTAGAGAACAATATAATGACAGTTCGATTTTTAGATAGTGTTTTAAGGTTAACAGAGTGCTTTCTTCACAATAGCCCTAGGCTTGGAGTCAAGAGATCTAGGTTTCAGTCCTGGCAGTGCCACTTATTAGCTTTGCAACCTTGGCCAAATCATTTCCCCTAAGACCTCCTCATTTGTGAAGTGAAGGTAATTAAGCTTAAACTCTCTACTTCATAGAGATTATTGGGAAAGTCAAGTAAGATAATGTATAGATTCTTTATAAATGTAAAGTCCTATGTAAATGAGAACTATTTTTATAAAAATTAGCTATTTTATTACTTATACTATTATAATATTTTATTATCTGCTACTCCTGTTGTATAGTCTTTATATCCACTAAACATTAGAGTCAGTAGTGAAAAGAGCACTGGATTTTAATTTAGACAACCAAAATTTATTTCTCATCTCTACCACTTGTTCTGTGACCTTGGACCAGTCATTGTCTCCTTAAACCCATTTCCTCATCTGCAAAAATGAAAAAGACAGATTAGATTAGGCCCGCACAACCTGTGGCCCGCAGGCTGCTTATGGTTCAGGTAGCCTGTGAAAAATGTAGAGGGAAATATCCTTTGGTGAGTCTCAGGTTGTGCAGGCCTAGACTAGATGATCTTTGAGATCCTTTCCAGTTCCCAAATTCACATGATGTCAGAGCTGGAAGAAACCCAGGAAGGCTGTCTAGTCCAAATCATACACGAACAGTTGAATATTGGTACAATGAAATGAGCACTAGCTCTGAAAATGTCCTGAGGGTAACTAGCTTCCATGGGCCTCAAGTGTCTTTGTCTGTAAGGTGAGGAGAATGGGCTAGAGTCCAGGGGTGGGGAGTCATTGAGGTCCTTTCCAGCTCTAAATCTATCTTCTGATTGCACTTTTGGATAGCTCTAATTGTAAGGAAGTTTAGATGAGAAGAACCCTAATGCCCCCTTTGGCATGACAGTTCTTTAGATATTTGAAGACAGTTTTTGTATATTCCTCCTGTCCAGTCTGTTTTTCTCCAAGCTAAATGTGCACATTTTCTTCAGTCCTTTCACAATGTGATCTTGAAGTTCTTTGCCAGTTGCTACCTGGAATATTTTCCAGCTTATTCAGTATCTTTTTTAAAATATGGTACCCAGAAATAAACCAAATTCTCCTGATGCAATTTGACTAAGACAGAGTATAGCAAGATTGTTAACTTCAGTGATGCCATGTCTATTTTAATGCATCCTAAGATTGCATCATTTTGGGGGGGTTGCTATAGCATTCATATCAACTCACATTAAGCTAAAATCCTTAGTTTTTTTTCAAATGTACTGCTATAAAGCTATATTATACTTGTGAAGATATTTTGACTAATGTAATGACTGTTAAAGGTTTTTTTTTTTTTACCTTATTATATTTGCCATGGTAGCCTACCCTGCCAGGATTTTCTTTCATCCTCACTGTCATGAGTGTATTAGGCAGCCCTCCCAGTATAGTCATATGCAAATTTCATAAGCCTGCCATCTATGTGTTTATCCAAGTCACTGACAAAAATTCATTCCACTAATAGCTCTTTCCAAGTTGTTATCCAATCACAATTCTTTAGGTATTACAGAATTTCAGCCAAGTTTGAACACATCTAATTGCAATGTTACTTAGCCCATATTTCTCCTTCTTTCCTCTAAGATTAGTGTATTCTGTTCCTGTCCATAGAATGGAAACTTCTTGGTGGGGGTAAGGGTGGGAACTTCATTTTTGTATTTGCATTCCCAGCACTTAGCATGGTGCTTGCCTCACAGTAAATGATTTCCAAGTGACTGTTTATTAATTGATTGGTTAATTGTCCATTGCTTTGCTACTATCTAGGTATATAGTGCTAGCACCATTCTATCTTGAAAAAAAATGGAATGCATCATAACCTGTTTTTGATATAATCATGTTGTTTCATTGTGATCACCACTTTTTTCCCTCAGATATTCCCTTTTTAATAGCATATCCTAGAATTTTGCCAGGAATTTACAGGCTCCTTTCTCTTTCTTTTTCAGAGGCAGCTGGTGGCACAGTAGATATGTGCCCTGAGTCTGGAGTCGAAAAGACTTATGTTCAACTCCAGCCTCAGATGTTTACTAGCTGTGTGACCTTGGGCGAGTCATTTAACCTCTGTTTGACTCAATTTCCTCAACTGTAAAATGGGGATAATAACAGCATCATCCTCTTAGGGTTGTGAGGATCAAATGAGATAAACTTTATAAAAGGGCTTAACACAGGGCCTGGCACATAGGTGCTCTATAAATGCTTATTTCCTTCCCTTCTGTTTTTTTAGAAAATCAAGACTTGTTTTTTTTGCCAGTCCTGTGACTATTCTCCCATTCTCCAGATTCTTTCAGAAATCACTGACAGAAGATCAACAGTCACATCTTGGTATATGGTTTATCTGGGCTTACTGACTTCATGTTATCAAGAGTAATCAGGGGTCGGCTAGGTGGTACAGTGAATAGATCACTGGCCCTGGAGTCAGGAGGATCTGAGTTCAAATCTGGCCTCAGACACTTGACACACTTACTAGCCATGTGACTTTGGGCAAGTCACTGAACCCCAACTGCCCTCCAAAAAAAAAAGGGTAATCAGGTGCTATCTAACTTTCTTATCCTGCGCTTCTTTTCCCTAGTTCCTGCCAATCTCAAAGATCATTCTTACCAGAGGAAGCAGAAGTAGAGAAGAGCTGACGAGCACCACCTTCTCTTCTTATCCATTACATCATCCTTTCATCCATCCTATTCTCTTTTTGAACTTCCTCTTTTTCCAGTAGTTTTTGTTTGTTTTTTTTATAGGGGGGAAAGCCTCTTTTGTTGCCTTTAGCTCCTCTGATAGATAGCCTTGGCTCATTCTGAGCTGTAGGACTTCTAATGCTATTCTTGGAACATTCCCTGTGCTTTTGTGGTCATCTTCCATAACCTGCCCTTGGTTCATTTTTTTTGTACATTTTTTTAAAATCCGAGTTGATCTGTGAGTAAGTATCCTGTGCATCCTCTTTAGACAATTCTCTATTCCTTATCAAACCTTTCCCTTTGTGTCTTCAGCATTTCCTTCTTCAGAGCTTCCCATCACTCCTGGTATGTTTCCCCTGTAGAATTTTAGGTCATAGGATCCTTCTTTATCAGAGCATTCTCATATTTGCTCTCCTAAAATCTAGGGTACATGTCAGACTAGCCTTTTCTCTCCTCTGCACAAATTCTAATATGGGGTGATGGCTTCTCTCCAAAGTTTCTGCCATTCCTACTTCAGCAATTTTTTTTTTCTGGTGAAGGTCAGATCCATGATAAATGTTTCCTTTGTTGATTCCTTTACCTTTCATCTTCATTCCTCTGTGGCTTAACTCCTACTGACTCTGGGCTTTCTCCATCATGCCATAGGAACCTTCTCACCCTTCAAGTTCCCTATGCTCCTGTGGCCTCTTCCACTGATTGGTCAATTCCTGACAGACTGCCCCTTTAGCCTTTTTCTCTGATTGGTTGGTTCTTTCCAGGACCTGGAGAGTTCTCCAGACCACCCATGTGCTTTCTTGACTTAGAATTTTTGGTTCACCTCATTTCTTACCAATACTTTGTGCATTGGCAATAAATGCACATTGAATTGGATTTATATATTGACATCTGAGGGCCGTGAGTTTTAATGCCATTTCCTTCATAGATTTTGTCTCTTGTGATCTCCTCAGCATCTCTTCTATTCTTCTTCCCCTATAACCATAACTGTGGTATCTAACTTCATGGATATTTATAAGTACTTTTCTCCTATCCCTTTCATTTTTTTATTAGCACTTGTTATCCCTAATGAGAATATTTTAAAACATGGTCCAGAAATAATAGCTAGCATTTAGCAATAGGCCAAATTTATATAGTTCTTTAAGGTTTGCAAAACACTTTTCAAATATTATCTCAATAATTACAAATATTATCTCAGTATTACTCTTGGTACTTTCTTCCTACTTGCTTTTATGTGTTGTCTTCCACTATTAAAATATAACAGAGACTGTCTTTCTCTTTTGCTTGTATTTGTATTTGCACTGCTTAACACAATGCCTGGCATATAGTAAGCACATAATAAATGCTTGTTGACTTACTGAAGGATAAAATTGCCATTAAGATGCCAGGAAATTAATAGTAACTCTGCTTTGGGCAAAGAGAAAGTTCCAAAAGATATCCAGTTAATTGAATTTCCTCTACTACTATATCATACCTCTCTGTGCCTGGCATGATATATGTTTGACAGACTTGGCTAGTTCCTCTTCCAGGTGGTCTGTACTCTTCTCCACTGACAGTATCACTTCTCTTTCTGCCTCTGTTAATCTCTGTCTGAATGCTTCCCACTCTGGTGCCTGGATTTTCTCATAAGACTATAACTCCTTAATATGCAGTGACATTCTGTCTCATCTCCCACATTACTTATATCTTTTTATGATCTAATCCTTTGGATTAAGGTATTTCATCCCCTATTCTAGTCATAGGCTTCATTCTACCAAATTTCAGTGATGCCTATAAATTCAAATGTGCTTTCTTGACTTAGAATTCTTAGTTCACCTCATTTCTTACCAGTGCTTTGTGCATTGGCAGTAAATGCACATTGAATTGGATTTATGTATTGACATCTGAGGGCCATGAGTTTTAATGCCATTTCCTTCATAGGTTCTGTCTCTTGCAATCTCCTCAGCATCTCTTCTATTCTTCTTCCCCTATAACCATAACTGTGGTATCTAACTTCATGGATATTTATAAATACTTTTTCTCCCATCCCTTTTATTTTTTATTAGCACTTGTTATCCCTGATCAGGATATTTTAAACCATGGTCCAGAAATAATAGCTATCATTTATTAATAGGTCAGATTTATATAGTGCTTTAAGGTTTACAAAACACTTTTCAAATATTATCTCATTTTATCCTCACAACAACTCTGGAAGGTAGATGGTATCATTATCCCCATTTTGCAGATGAGGAAACTGAAGTCAGAGGTTAAATGATTTTCCTAGCCAGGGTCATATAGTTATTGAGTGTCTGAAGTGAGTTTTGAATTTAGGTTTTCTCAACAACTCCAGTTCCTGACTCTAGGATAAAGAGACACTGCCTTTGAGTCCATTCTTAGACGTACCTGTATTCTTAGCCAGCCATTGACTACTCATATCTGCCTTTTTTTTTCTGAAGTCCTTATCAGTGATTGGTAGTTGGGCAGTTGTTTTTTTTTTGGGGGGGGGGGGCATCCTAGATTTCCTGTCTACCACCCCTGGGTTCCCAGGCAAGTCACCTAACCTGTGGGTCCCATTTCCCTTATCTATAAAATGAGGGGTTTTCTAACACCCCCTTAAAGTTTAACTCTCTGGTCCTATGAAAACACTGTCTCTGTCCTTAAGATCTTTAGTTTCTTACCCATAACTCTGTAATCTTTAGCAATGTTCACTTGATTCACATGGGAATCACCAGAAGTGAATGATGTTCATCCTTATCCAGTTTGACTGGTCTTGGATGACTCTTTATCATACCCTGGACTCACGCCCTGGGAATGCACCAGTCCTCTCTATTGCTATTAACAGGTTAACAAATAACTGCTTCATTGTGCCCTTCAGGCAATTACCAACAAATACTGCTTGTCATCTTCTCTGAAATGTGCCTGTGGCTCTGCATCCTCATTCCTTGGACAACAAGCAGGTGCATCCTTCTCAGAGTGTTTAGCATTTTTCTCATTGGGAAAAAGTCTTATACCTGGTTTTTAGCATTAAGTGTTCAGAGTACTTCTACCATGTCCGTTCTTTGAGATATTCTACTCCCCTGCACCCTCTTCACCCTCTTGATGCTGGTCAGGATTCTCAACTCAAATCCTTTTTTTTTTTTTTCACAATGAATGCTGTCTTTCTTATTTTGTGGGTTTTTTTTTTCAAAAGGGAACATTTCATTCTCCCTGATAACCTGTAGCATGGGGAGACTTCTTGAACCTTTTTATCTTTTCTTGTGAGAGGCATGTCAGCCTGCACTTAGAGCATAGATAATTACTTGGCCACGAATGTCAGAAAAATAAGCATTATGAGCCCCATGCAGGTCACAGCCAATTTTCCCCAGTTCCTCATACTTACTCAAGGTAAGGGCCACTGGTTCTTACTCTATATAACTCCCCTATATCCTAAGAGTTCCTCTTTTCTTTTTCCCCATGCCTACAATGTCTTGCTCCTATCTGTCATTTCCTTCAGGACTTGATTTAAACTCTTCCCTTAAAGAGCATTCCCTGATTTTGTTTTTTGTTGGCTATGGATTTTATTTGTTACCAGGGCTTTGTTTTCATTTCATTTCTACACCCTCCCCCACCCCTGCACAAGTGGGCAGGGTAGTGAAAAAGAAAGAAAAGAAGATCATTGAAGTTATCTTCTTTTTTCTGATGGACTTGAAGTAAAACCTTAGAGTTGTTTTAATTTTAATTTTCATTTATCTTATTATTAGTGATTTGGAGTATTTTCCCATATAATTGTTGATAGTTTGGAGTTCTTTTGTGTGTTCTATCTTTTGATGATATTTATGTATTGGGTAATGTCTAACTGCCCTTCAAGGCCCCTCATATAGTACTATTCGTGTCATATGTGTTCAGCAAATGCTTGAAGAACAAAGTTCAGAGTTAATGGAGAGTGTTGCAGAGCCATAACATTAGCTGTTTGAGCACTACCTTCATAGGTACCAAATACAACTTCAGGGATTGCACATATTCTGATATACAGTGATATGTCATTGTAGTTGCTTATTGAAGCTTGTACATGGTTTGTTTTTGTTTCTGGTGGGCTGTTGAGAAGATACAATATAAAGTCACAGAATAATAAAATTTTCTTTCTTGAAACATGCTGTTAAACTCAAAAGCATTTCAGAAAATGTTTCTAATTGGATTAGTTTGTATTAAGTTCACAAGCATTTGTTGAGAGATCTGCTGTGTATCAGTCAGGTGCTATACTCAGTGCTGGAGATATAATCAAAACATGCAAAGGGTCTGGTCTGCCCTTAAGGAGCTTACATGTTGCTAGAGGGAAACAGCATGTACATAGGTGAACATAGATACAAAGCAGGTACAAGTCACTTTTTGTGGGAATTAGCAATTGAGGAGATCAGAAAATTACTTCTGAAGGAGGTGGTACTCGGAGATTCTGGGAGACAGAAGTGAGGAAGAAGGAGAACGTTTCTGACATAGGTTTGCTTATTGAAAGGCATGGATCTGGGAGATGGGTTACCATGTACAGGGAATAATAGCAAGAGTAATTTTAACATTTATGTAGTGTCTACTACATGCCAGGCACTTTATAATTATTATTTCCTTTGATATTCACAACAACTTGGGAGGTAAGTGCTGTTATCACCTCCATTTTACAGATGAGAAAACTGAGGCAAACAAGTGAAATGACTTGCCCAGAGGCATACAGCTAGCAAGTGTCGGAGGCAGAATTTGAACTCAGGTCTTCCTTACCCTAGGACCAGCACTTGATCCATTGTACCCTGTCCTAGCAAGTAGGCCATTTGGTTAGAACATAAGTGTGCATTAAGGGAAGGAATATGAGATTAGTCTGGAAAGACAGGTAGAAACCAGATTGTGAAGGTCTTTAAATGGCCAACAGGTGTTCACATTTGATTAGTCACTACTATAGCTCATACCCTCATCACCTCTCTCCTGGACTTTTTGCAATAGCTTCCTAACTAATGAAAGTCACAAGTCTCTCCCCACTCCAAACCATCTTCCACAAAGCTATCAGGGTGATCTGTCAAGAATGCAGGTGTGACCCCCTCCTCAGTAAGCTGCAGTGCCATGACTCCTCATGACCTCCAAGATCAAATTAAACTCCTTGCATTTCAAGCTCTTCCCTACCTGGCTCCTTCCTATCTTTCTAGTTTTCTTACATATTGCTCTCATATACTCATGATGCAGTCCAGCCATACTTGTTTTCTGGCTGTTCCTCACACATGAAACTCTGTCTTTCGTCACTAGGCCTTTGCATTGGTTGTCCCTCATGCCTGGAATGTTCTCCCTCTTCACTTCTGTTTCTCAAAATTCCTGGCTTTCTCCAAGATTCATCTCAAACTGCAACTGCAGAAGGTCCTTCCTGATACTTCTAGGGAGTTTGGTTGCAATGTAAGACAACTACCTGAAGTGATGTCAAGTCAATCAGGTTTTTTTCAAGGTCTCCAAAAGATTTGGGCATGTTTGTAGGTAGTAGGGAAAGAGCCATGGATTAAGATTGAAAATTATGAAGGAAAAAAAATGATCAAAGGTGGCAAGCTCAGTGAGAGATTGTGGTAGAGGGAGATATAGGATCAAGGATGTAGGGAGTGCATTTGGTTCTTGGTAAGAAGGGCAACCTCTTTCTGGAGGTCTTGCAAAGAATGAGAATGGGGGGGAATGTTAAGGGAGTTTGAGATTTTTTTATAGATGGCCTTATTTTTTCAATTAAAATATGTGGCAAGTGACTCTGATGAAAGGGAAGAAACAGAGGGTGTGTAGGTAGCTTGAGGAGACTTGAAACAGATGCTTTAGGGGAGTGTAATAGGAATTCAAGTAATTAAGGAAAAGGATTATTACCATAGAGCCATAATGGCCCAGTTGAGATTAGATAGTATAAATTTGTAATGGAGCTTGGTTAGCATGGTTTTGTGACTTCCTCCAGCAGAATTCAGCAGCTCATGAGTAGGAATGAGTGAAGAAGGTAGGTGGTGGGGGTAATCCAGTGTTGAGGGGTTGGAGAAGATGAACAAGGCAGCAAGGGATTCCAGGGCAGAAGATACCATGAAATTTTCAGAGAGAGAAAAGACAGAGCAGAGCAGGGGTGATAGACTGGGAATACATGAAGAGACAGTGACTACTGGGAATGAAGATGTTTAGATGGAAGGACAGGAGGTTGTGGCCAAATAGGAATTTCAGAGTTTTGTTTGCAGAGATGGGACAGTCAGAGACTAATGGGATCAAGTATATGACCATACTTGTATGTGGCTAAAGCGGACTGAAAGAAAGTGCTGGTTGTGGGAGTTAAACTTGATGAAAGGAGAGGCTAACATGTTTAAGGAGTATGAGTAATGAATGTTCCCTTGACATTCCCCTCCTTCTCCCCCCCGCCCCCCCACTTAGTCTCTTTGGTCTTCTTCTCCAGCCATGCCAGCAGATTGGGTCCCCAGAGTGGTGCCAGATATTACTCTCTGGGCTCTGTGGGTTACCCTGTGAGTAGCTACTCCTACATTGTAGCTGCTCAACTACCTACTTCCCATAAACAGATCAGCTGTCTGATTCATTAACTCACAATTGAGGCGTTTACACAAAAGGCAAAGCCATACCCAGAGTGTACTCTCCCCCAAATATACACAAGGAAAGCAGTCACAAACTTAAAAGACCATGGAAGTGAAGTAGACTTGTAGGGTCACACCTGTAGAGCTGTGGGCTTTGGGAATCTTTCTATTTAGTGTCCCTATTATAAAGTTATATTGTGTATATATTATGTATATGTCCCTATTATAAAATTCACCATTGGGTGTGGCTTCCATATTGGAAGCATGGCTCTGCTGTTTCCTAGACTGGGCTGCTTTACTCATCTCCCGGGTTGGGCCTCCTTGCTACCATAAAGGACAAAGACCCTTTATGGGGTGAGGGTGGGAGGATATGGCACAGAAGCTTCCCCAGTTCTGCTCACTTAGCTGACTACTAAGGGTTTTCACTTCCCGGGGCAGCTGGTCACAATATAAATACGTACAGCCTCTCTTTTGCCACCAGCTCTGAGGTTTTTCTTTGGCAACCTTCCTGTTTAAAGCTAGGGGCCCCTTAATGAGAGATCACTCTTATCTTAAGGTGATCAACCAGCTCATTTACCAGATCCTTATCTCAGCAGACTAGACTTGTAACTACACAACAGACATTTATTTGCCCAATAATCACAACAGTTGTGGAGTTCAGGTTTCCCTCATTTTTTAACTCTAAAGGTCTTGTGCAAATGAGGCAGTCTTTGCTTTTTATATGCAAGTCTCACTTTTGTCTTTAGCTCTCAGTTGGCATAATCTGAAAGGGGCATGCCTGTGTATGTATATTGAAGGCCCCAAGTGTGAGGAAGGGGTTAGGCTAAAGACAAAGACATGAGCTTGAGAAGAGAAGGGAAACGATTTGTGGGTTGATAAACTGCTAGTAGCGTCTGTATTGGATCCTAAATCTAGATGAGGTAAAGTGGAAGGGGTCTAGAAGGGACAGTAAAGAACAAGGAATAGACTTGATCATTCTCCTAAGTCTCTGATGGTGGGGGTGGGGAGGGAGAGATAAGAGAACATCTAAGACTGGAGATGGTGACCAGAGAGTCAGTGTTGTTGGAGGGGTTTTGTTTTGCTTTTGGGGGGGGGGGGGAAGGAACAGGGGATTGCAAAGAGGTAAGAGAAGTGTTAGAGGGAAAGTCTAATAATAAGTAGGGCAGTTGCTCTCTCACGTCAAGAGGACTCACTCAGTGGGAGAGAAGAGCAGAGCCCCATGGGAGTACAGAAAGTACTGGGCTGCGGTGGATGGCTCATGGTGGTAGAAGAAGGGAAATTTTGGAGCCTTCTACTTGGGATATCAAATTTTCTGAATTAACAGGAATTTGGAGAGAAGGGTTTACTGGCCATTGGACAAAGTCTTTATACTCTCTCATTCACTGAGCAACTGTGAGTCTGTTCCAACACCGAGCTCAGATGATGATTATTTCATTTACAATTACAATCCAACAGCAATTGGTTTTCTTGTTCTAGTGTTGATCAGAATTGTACTTGGAACTTAAATCAGTCAACCAACATTTGTTAAATGCCAGCTGTGTGTCACCTACTGTGCTACATGATAGGAATACAAAAGCATAAATCAAATAACCCCTGTCCTCAAAGAACTTGCACTTTATTAAGAGACAATATGTACATAAATTAGTTTGTATAAGACAAATATGAGGGTGGGGAGGTGAATGAGGAATGCTTCATGTAGAAGGTATGGCTTGAAAATAGTTTTAAAGGAGAAGGTGATTCTAAGAAGTAAAGGTGAGGTGGGAATATAGCCTTGGCTGGGTGAGGAGAGTAGCCATTGCCAAAACACAAAGATGGGTGTGTGTGAGGAACTGTAAGAAGACCAGTTTGGGGAGACTGGAGGTGGGAAAGGGAGTAATGTCTAATAAAATTGCAAAGTTAAGTTGGGGCCAGGTTAAGAAGACCTTTAAAAGATCATCAAAAGAGGTCTATATTTGATCCTAGAAGCAATAGGAAACCATTAGAGTTTATTGAGTAGGGGAGTGATATGGTCAGACTTAGAAATTAGCATTAGTATTTTTGGTGGTTATGAAATGGTATAATTTGGAATATCAGTTTGTCATAGAAATAGGTTGCCATAGAAATTATGCAAAAAAAATGGTTTTTATTTGAAATCTCAGAATACTTATTTTATTAAGTTCAACAGATATTAACACTTGTGTTAATCATTTTCCTGTTTGCTTAGATTCATCTCTGCGTATCTAAGCTTTATTTTCTTGGGAGTTTTGTTCATGCTGAAAAAGCAACTGTTAAAATTGTATTAATCTACATACAAACACTATATAATACAGTATACTAGAGTTTGGTGTCAAGCAGTTTCAAGATTACTTAGTCATTGAAAGGAATCTTAGGAGCAATAGATTTAGGCTGGGAAGGAACCTTAGGCATCTGTCTCATCAATGCTAACTTATGTGTTCAGGATCACTCAGGTAAGAGTAAATTACAGAGGCAAAATCTTGGTCCTCTGACTCCCAGTCTAGCACTGTTTTCTACCACATGATGATGCCTTTCCTAGAGAACCTCTTGGAGGCTCTTGGAGTCTTTGCTTGCCTCCAGTGTAGAGGTCCAATAATTTGTTTCCTAGCCTTTCTGGTGACTGACAGATTTTTTTAGTCCTGTTCACTTGGTGATATATAGCTCGCCTTACATTAAGAATAAAGTATCTTATAATTTTATTTTTTCACTTCAGCGAAGCAGTTTAAACTATCTTGGGTTTTTCTTTAACTGATTTATTTCTGGGTTCTGTGAAGTGTGTGATAACGGCCCGCTTCATAGACTTATTTATTCACAAACAGATCTTTTAAAATAAGATGAACTATTGGATTCTGTGAGAATCATACTTCAAAAGTCCTGGGCATAGAAGTTCCAAGATTACAGGAACAATGACTAGTTACCTCTGTATGTGCATAATGTCTTTTTTGTGCTTTTGGGGTTGGCTTTTTTCCATATTTTTTCCCCAATCAGTTTCATATTTTTTCTTTGTTAATCTTTAAATTCTTTTGACGGCAAGAGATGTAGCTATTTGGAGAGGAAATAAAAAATGCAGTTAGTGGCTTTGTAGCTATCTTCTGTAAAGTCATTTTGCAGTGTGTCTTCAGTTCAGGAAGCAAAACAGTGTGAATGGGGAGGTTTGTCTAAAGCAGGGACCCCTGACTCTTCTGTTTTGTATAACCTCTGAACTTAGAATTATTTTTACATTTTAAAATATACTTCTGAAAATATACTTTATTTTAAAATGTAAAACCATCCTTCACTCAAAAATAGGCAAAATATAACAGTACTGTACATGTCAGGTAAGGCCTTCATAGTTCATACTATGGTTACATACTCATTTAAAAGTATAGATTAAAATATACCACCTCTTTGAAATCTTTTTTGGAAATACTTAGAGACTTCTAGGATTTGAATATGTTATATTGTTTGCTGAGTAGCACTTAAAATTCAGGGGTAGATAACATTTTCAAGAAGAGCTTAGCACAGTACAATTTCTATTTTATATTTTAACTGTAAAGGTTCACTTGCTAACCCTTAATATGGAGGTTAGCAATTTAGTCATACGTTATTTGGTTAACCTAATAATGACTTGATAACAAAAGGGTTCAGAATACCTAACATATAATTGGAAGAACAATTGTGCTGCTTTTACATAAACATCTTTGCAAGTCACTTTTGCCCAAATCAGATGACTTGACCTTTATTGAATGTGTAAATTCTTTTAAAAAGGGGGTGGAGTCTGGTTATATTCTTTGGTGGTTATGAAACTGCATTCTCAGGAGGTTCTTGAGTGTTTGTATGCTGGGCATTATTTGGAATACTGAAAACTTAAGTAATTTTTTTCCTTAACAGTGTTTTAGTTAGTTTATAATATCTTTCTTATGTGTAAACTTAGGGCCTTGTTAGTCTTATGACCCTCTAGACCAGACCTGCACACTATATGGCCTAATTTCAGGCTACTGTCACTTGACCCATGGTAACATGTGATAGACACCCAGAATCCTTTGGCAGGCCGTATGTTGTGCAGGCCTAGTCTAGACCAATCTTGAATATTGAAGGTTGCAAGACTGATGCCAAATGTTAGCTGCCTTAAAGGTTATTGAGTGGAAGAGAATCTGAAGGGAGCAGTGAAGGTGGACTCTTAACTACCCCTCTCAGACGTAGAGCTGACACAAGGTATTTGTGCACCCTAGACAAGCTTTGAGTTTGAAGAATTTTATACCATATATATTACTCTCCTGCTGGGACCTTGTACCTTTTACAATAAAGGTTCGGTTTCACTTACCACAAAATAAATAGTTAGGGACCATGGAGAGCAGACTTTCTGGAATGATTAAAAAAAAAAGCATACCTCATTTTGCCCCCCACTCCCAACCCCCCTGAGTTTTGTAGCCTTGAAAAGTACATTACTTGTCTATACTTAGTCCTGGCTCACTTCCCTTGGAAGATGTCTTTCATGTGAAACACATTCTGTTGAGAAATATTAATATGAGCTTTGAGCATTTCTAATTGTTGCAGTTATTCATTCAAGATTAAGACTGCCCACCTTGCCAAAGAAAGAGATCCAGAGCATCCAGTTGTGAAAGCCTCTGGCTATACCCCGAGATCTGTTAATATTCATATAGAGAAGTTCTCTTGAAGCAAATATGCCATGAATGTCATTATTGGAGGTTGAACAGTGGGTTTTGAAATAGCTGAAAATATTTCTAGAATTTTGGGGGGTACATTTCTTAAGTTTTGAACCAGGATATCAAAATAGGATATTGTGTATTATTTTTTGAGATGAGTAGAATTTTCATGCTATCTTTGTAATTAAATCATTTAATTGGTAATGAAATAAGTATTTTAAATAAGTACCCTTAACCTATATTTACAATAATATTATTTTCTCCCCCGCAGTGCTGCTTTTGACAAAAAAACAGGATTACGTGTAGCAGTGAAGAAGTTATCCAGACCATTTCAGTCCATCATCCATGCAAAAAGGACTTACAGGGAATTGCGGTTACTTAAGCATATGAAACATGAAAATGTAAGTTATCAGTGAGGGGAAGGGAAAGCTGTTTTTGAGCAAGTTGGATTTTTTATTCTTAAACATTTGAAATATCTATGATGGCACAAGAATGAACCAGACAAACTATTGATAATATCTTAGGCTTGACCCTTACTCACATTACAGTAATAACTATAATTAAATTGTCTGAAGGCTGACTGTCTAGAGTAAGATGTTTCTTATTTTACTGTATACTCTGTCATATTATGCCAGTACTAGAGTTTAGCTCTTATTCCCTCCTCTTTTTTGTTTAGACAAACTGCTGAAGCCTAAAACGAGATGAAATTGGAGTGTGTGTGTGTGTGTGTGTGTATGTTTTGAGAATACTAAGCCTTTGCTTTCCTCTTTGCAAGTCAGATATTGATGTTCATTTTTAACTTGTAGCAATGACCTTAGATATCAGTAAAATAAAGAATTTAGCCACAGCCTCACAGATTTTGGGTTGGAAAGCACTTCATTGGTCATCTAATCCAACCAATACCTGAATAGAAATTCCTAACACAGAATACCAGTCAAATAGTCATGCAGATCGGCATCCTGGTACAGTGGAAAGAGTGCTGACTTTGGCATAAAAGGACCTGGGTTCAAATCTTACATCTTATGCTGATTTTCTATTGCAATCTTGGTCAAGTCACTTAACCTAACTGGGCCTCTTGAGGTCCCTTCCATCTCTAAATCTGTGGTCCTCTGTTCTCCAAAAACGAAGAGGCCAATACCCCTTGAAACTGTCCATTTCCATTTTTGGATAGCTCTTATTATTAAGAAACTTTTCCTGACATCAAGCTTAAATTCAGTTCTTTGGAGCTCCCAGCTTTTACTCTTGATTTTTGTCCCTTGATGAGATTATGTGCTATAAACTGATTTTATTCAATAGTGCTGATCCCCTAAAGTAGGAGAAAAGTACCATGATGAGGGTTAGAAACTGATGAAGTGGAATTAAAGACTGAGAACAGAGGTCAGTGGGGCAAGGCATGCTAGGAGCATTGCTTGTGAAGTATTAAAATGGCAGGCAGTAGGGTGAAGAGTCTGGGTATGGAGACAAGTGAAACTAGTGTGAAAGAGATAGAGGGAATGATAAGGGCAAGGGATAAATTTTGTGTGAGTGGGACAAACATATCCATGGGAGGTCAGGGTTAGAGAGTGGAATTTAAATGTTGAAGATCTGGGAGATCTCTCAAATGCTTCCCCTTCTGTCTACTTGTGGCTATCATCCTAGTTAAGGCCCTCATCACACTTCACCTGGACTTCTACTGTCCTAATTGGACTTTCTGACTCCAGGCTCTTCTTTCCCAGTGCATCTTCCACAGTTTCCAAACTGATTGATACTCCTAAATCACAAGTCTGACCTTATTACTGCTCCCTTGTTCAAGAAGCTTCATCGACTTCCCCATTCATTGCCTATAGGATAAAAGAAAAACTCCTCGATTTGATATTTAAAGCCTGGCTCCAGTTTACCTTCCAGACTTAGTTCACATTCTTCATCGACTGTTCTGCATTCCAACCAAACTAGTTGGCTAACTAATTGTGTTCTCTGAACACAACATTCTATCACCCATCTCTTTGCCTTAGCCAATGTTCTTCACATCTGGAATATACTCCCTACTCCCTCTTTACCTCTGTGTCCTCTTAGAATCCCTGGCTTCCTTGAAAGCTCAGTTCAAATGTCACTTTATAGGCCTTTCTTAGACCCCCCTAGTTATTAGGGCCTCCCCCACCATATTATTATACAAGATATATCTCTGACCCTACCACAACCCCAGTAGTCTATAAGCTTCTAGAGGGCTAGAACTGTTCTTGGCTTTGTCTTGTAATCTTCAGCCACTAGGATATAATAGGTTCTTTAGAAATATTAATTATTCATGAATGGATGAATGAACTATGAGAGGTGTTGAGGTCTAAGGTGTGTCCACAAGAGCATCTAGCAAAAGTATGCTTAGGGATTGTGAATATGAGTGCACCAAAGATTGTAGGAGATGGACTATTAAAGAAAACCATGATCTGGTTACTAATCATTGAGAAATTTGGTAGAATGACTTATCGGACAGTTGATGACAGCAACAAGGGATTCAGAAGAAGCAATGTGTGCTGTAGTGGAAAAAGCAATGTACTTTAGAGTCTAGAGACCAAGGAAAACCATTTCACCTCTATGTGTTTGTTTCCTTATCCCTAAAATGGAGATGGCATTTTAATTTCCTACTTCTCAGAAGAATTATAAGGAAAACTCTATAAACCCTAAAAATACTGAATAAATATGAGTTATTATGGGGGGAGGACAGGGTATAATTGAATATCATGAGCTTCAAAAGAGGGTCAACTTTTATGGGAGTTGGAGAAGCAAGGTTACAAGTCTGTTCCTGGCCCTGTGAATTGTGGGAATTAGGAGGAGGGTTCCCCTGGTGAGAGAGAGTTAAAAAGGTTGTATTATTAAGAGGAGAGAAGCCAGCTTTTAGCTACATACAGGAAGATTGAAAAGTTTAATGATATAGAAGAGTTTCTTAAGACTAGAGTAGGAGGTTCAGAGAATTTTGTAGAATGGGATAGGAGTTAGGTAAACTAGGTCAGAATAGGATTAAATATAATAAGAATAACTTGTATTTATGTACCACTTTAAGCTTTGCATGCAAAGCATTTTGCACATGTAATGGGTTCGTGGGGTAGCCACCTGCACTGTAATATCTTTGCCTCTCACATAGCACTTTTAGACGCCTACCTATTCAGTGTCTGGGCTGACTCATTTTCTCCATCTTGCTCTCACACTGGTTGTCCCAGGTTCCCAGAGAAGGACCACAACTGCATAGTTGGACTCAAACTTTTTCAGAATCCTAGGTGTAAGCCTGTTGTGGAGGAATTCCTCTCTACTAAACTAATTTCAGGTCTTTAGTTCCCACTTCTGTTTGCCCAAAACAGGTATATCAGAGGTGCTTGCAAATTAGGCAAATGAAGGAATAATACATTACAATCCATACCTAAACCTGGGTCATACTCTCCAACCAATGCATTCAGTATCTGTGGGCAGAGGGGGCACTCACAGAAATTTAGAGAAACAAGGAGAACATGAGTGAGGAATACCCATATGGGAGTAACTCGCAGCTCTAGAACTATAAATTTCAGTGTCTTCTTTCTGGGTCAGGAACTGTCCATAAAAATTCCTTGATGATTATAGCTTTTTTATTCAACAGACACTTCCCTATTAAACTGAGTGATCAACGTGCTTGACTTGTACTTCAGTGGGCAGAATTCCTCTCCTAGACACTTTAGTCTTCTGATTGACTTCTATGATTCTCTGCTTCCAAGCTCTGCCTCTGCTCAGCTGGCTTCATGCTTCCACAACTGTTAGCTTCAAACTTGGCTGATGTAGTGCTAAAATTTGTCCTTTCACCTCCCCTCCACCTCTTCTCTTTTTCCTCTTAATTTTTTGGGTTCAGACTATGTGTTCTCTCTGAACAACCCCCACCTTAATCTATATTTAGTCACCAAATTCTCTTCTTCCATCTATACTCAGATAAATTATCTCTGCTCCAGTATAAAACAGCTTGTCACATTTAAAAATTACCAGTAACTGTCTCAGGACTCTGAATTAAAGTAACAGTTTCATTTAGAACTCAGACTATTCCATATGAAAGAGATTTACTTTTTAAAGGGAAATACCTTATACATAAAATATCTGATTTAAAGGTCACAACATCTGTGATTATTTGCATGTTTTAATATTTGGTAGCATAACACTATGTCGTCACTGGAAGTAAGCCCAAATTGTAGATATCTCTTCTTATCTTTACATTTGAAAAACTGAAGAATTCTCATCGATTTAATAACATCTCATCGATTTAATAATAACAATTAACCACAATTTCAAAGTACCAATGATGAAATACCCTAATCACCACCTATTAAAAAAATGATAGGCTCAAGCTATAGAATGTGATATACATTTGTGTTTATGGCCAATGTGTAAATTTGTTTTTCTCAACTAGGCATATTTGTTATAAGGCTTCCTTTTTCTTTTTTTTAAGTGGGAAAGAGATGAGAGGGAAAAGAGAGTTAGGAATAGGATCTTCTACCTCAAAAAAATAAAAAGATGGGGCGGCCAGGTGGTGCAGTGAGTAAGAGTGCTCTGGCCCCAGAGTTGGGAGACCTGAGATCGAATCCGGGCTCAGATGCTTAGCACCCACCCAGAAACACCTGGCCGTGTAACCTTGAGCAAGTTATTTAACCCCAATTGCTTAGGGGCGGCCAGAGGGCGCAGTGAGTAAGAGCACTGGCCCCAGAGTTGGAAGACCTGGGATTGAATCTGGGCTCAGATACTTAGCACCACACCCAGAAATAACTGGCCATGTAACCTTGAGCAAGTTACTTAACCCCGATTGCTTTAAAAAAAAAATAAAAAGATCAAAAGGCAAAAAGGAATCACCAAAGTTATTTGGTACAGTCTTCCCAATGTTACTTGCATAGGTACTGCTGAGTGAGCTAGAATGGTTGATGAGGTTATCACTATCCAAGGTGTTATCACCTCAGAGGGAAGTGATGGGAGCTTGCATAGCTGAAGGAGGAGTTGAAGTGGTTGTGTTAGAGACCCCCTCCCCCCATTGGATGTAAGGTGAAGGTGGGATATAATATATTGTTCTACCTCTTGGTTGTTTTCCACTCGTTAGAGTAATGCCACTCTCCCCATATTGGAGACTACTGTTTTAAAGGATATGAACTTAACAATTTTCAGAGGAGGAAAAATGAATTTTTAATAACCATGTGAAAAGATTCACAGACTCTAGTAATCTGAAAAATATAAATCAAAACAATCTTAAAATACTACCACAAATCCATTAGAATGGCAAAAAATAGCAAACAATAAAAATAGGAAATTCAATGTTGGTTGTGCTATAGAATCCCAAGTATTATAATACATTATTGGGAGTTTAAACTGGTAAAAAAAAACATTTTTCAGGATATTATGGCAGTTTTCAGTGAGGGTCCCAAACTAATCATGCTGTTTGAGACCAGGATTCCATTAGCTAAGAAATTCTAAAAATTGTCAAGTTTGAAAAGGATCAATCTGTACAAAAGTATTTATAACTACTTTATTTCTAATTGGAAAAGCTAGAAATATCCTTTTTGCTTTCAAGTTAGAGACTGAAAATAGTTGAATAAATAATGGAATAGAATATTATATTACTAATAATATATGTTAAGTAAATAAAATCTATAAAGATCTATGTAAAGAAATATAAAGAGATCAGTAAAACTAGCACTATATACACTATATACATCACCACATCTATGATTATTTAAGAAAAAAAAAAACCCGGTGGTTTCAGAATTATGGAAGAACTTGAAAAGGGACCTGGATCAAAATACTTTTTAAATTCAGTTACTTTGGTTTTATGTAAAATTCTTTTCCTTATGTTCATTTGACTTTGCTAATGGGTAAGTTTATAGTCTCTCAGTGTCTGTCTGTCTCTATTTAAAAAAAAATTTTAAAGAAAGAACTGTGAAGCTATTACAGCATATTTTTAATCCCAGAGGTCTCTTAGTAATGGAAGAAACTGCAAAATTTTGTCTTCATGAAAGCTTTTAAATTAATTCACCTGTTTTATACTGATAGATTTAGCTTTTGCCAATTCATACTATTGAGAGATACTGTTATTTAGATGAGGGCAGTACATTTTTTGAATAATAAAAAACAACCTTGAATGTTTCATATTCCTTTTTTCTTAAATGTCTAAGTAGGGAGAAAGATGGAACTATAGAGGTCATTCTCTCAATGTTAATAAATTCTACATTTTAACTTTGTAGTCTTTTATGACTAAAGGCATTAGTATTCTTCTGGTGCCTGGCTCTGTTAAGGAGTCTAATGTCCTTCCCAGTAAATTTAATTGCAGGATTCTCTTGAATGTGTTAGGTGAGATTACCTCCTAGCTTTGATTTTTTTTGGTGGTTTTTTTTAAATTTTGTCCATCAGCTACCTCATGGTTGCTAGGTTCTAAGAAAAAACATCAATTTAAAAACAGACATTTATAAAATGTCTACTATGTTTAAGGAACTATATCAGTTGCTAGGGATACACAAATGCTTACTTGCACTTAATAAACTTAACAAATTGAATAACTGGCATAGACCATTCTCTTGAGGAGCTTAAATATAGTAAGCAGAATAAGACCTACATTCGTGTAACTACAATAGATGTTAGAATATAATGAAATACATAGGAGAAGTCAAATAGAATGAGTTTAGAATCAAGGAGAGAAGAATCATGTCTAGTTATGTAATCAGTAAAGACTTCATCAAGGAGGTGACACCTCACTTGGGTCTTGAAAAATTTCATTAGGCAAAAATGGGTGGAGGAGAGATGAAGAAAGGGAACCTGTTTTGAACAAGGAGAACAGTGACTGAAAATACAAGGGGTGATAGGAAAGGGCAGGCTGAAATGTGGGACCAGTAATCAATAAAGTTCTTTTGGAGGGGAGAAGGGGTTAAGACAGTTGGGGTTAAGTGACTTGCCCCAGGTCACACAGCTAGTAAGTGTGTCAAGGGTCTGAGGGAGGCCAGATTTGAACTCAGGTCCTCCTGACTCCAGGGCCAGTGCTCTGTTCACTGCACCACCTAGTTGCTCTCAATCAATAAAGTTCCATCTTAGCATCAGCGGTATAAAAGGGAAAAGTATAGAATAAGGCCACAAAGACACATTGGAGCCCCATTGGTAGATAACCCTTCAAGGCTCTGCTCTTGTTACCTCCTCCATGAAGCCTTTCCTAAACCCCTAAGCCAATTGTGCTCTCCTCCCCACCCCAGGACCCCATCATTTATCTTGTATTTACTCATCTGTATATAGGCTAGTTTCTTCCAAATAGAATGTAAACTCCTAATGAGCTCTGCCTATTTTCTCCTTCTATTCCCATTACCTAGCACAATTATCTATAGCAAAAAGTAGGTGCTTAATAAATGTTTGTCGAATGGTGCTTGAGTATGAGGCTGAGTTTGTGTTTTATAGTCAGGATCTTTTTGAATGGGGGGGGTGATATGATCAGGGGTGCTCTTTAGGGAGATTATTTTGGTTAATAGTGTTAAGAATAACACTGTTCGGTAGGGCAAATAATAATAATAATAATACCTGTTTGGTAGGGTACACCTGGAGATAGAAAGCCCTGTTAGGAAGCTGTTACTGTGGTCTGTTCTAGAGACAGTGGGGGCCATAGTTACTGTGGTAGCTATGGCAGGAGAAAGGATGAATTTGAAATGTATTGCCAGTGTAAAATTGACAGGATGTGACATGGCTCTGTAGTGGAAAGAATGCTGTACTTGGAATCAGGAGAGACTTGAGTTTAAGTAAACTTGTGCCAGAATTGGCCAGTTATATGATCCTCAGCAGGTCTCTTCTAAGCCTGTTTCTTCATCTACAAAATGAGGATAACAGTTGTTAACTATCTTATAATAATAATTGTGTTAACTATCTTAGAAGTATGTTGTGATGAAAACCGTTTGTGTATACATACACACATTTGTTGTTAGTAACCACTTCAGAGTAAGATCAAAAAGTCAAGAATTTTCAGCCAAGATCACTGGGATAACTTGGCCCCATTAACAGAAATAGGGAAGTTCGGAAGAGGAAAGGGCAGATTTTTTTTTTTAAGGGAAAAATGAGTTCCATTTTGGACAAACTGACTGAGGCATATGTAAATCTAAACAGGAATCATTGGATTGTAGTTCTCTAGATGAGAAGGACCTTAGAGATCTTTTCTAGTTCACACCTCTTCATTTTATAGGCAAATCAAGTACTTGCCCAGTATCACAGAGTCAGCAAGACTCTACAGTGGGATGTGAACTCATGTCTTCATGCCTCCCGGTACAACACTTTGTCCCTCTGACAGGCAACTTAAAATACAGGACCAGAGCTCAGGAGAGCAGTTAGGGTTGGCGGGAATTTTAGGAACAATTTTGCATCAAAGTGATAATTGATGCCTCAAGAGTAGATAAGATCAAGGTATTATTTAATAACATAAATGGGACTTTTGACAAATCTGTAAGCAATAAAGAGAAAGCACACACACACACACACACCTGCTGTGCTTAGTATACAAACGCATTAAGGATCCATTCTTAGTACCTGTACTTTATCATGGTCACACACATACACACCTTTTGCTTCCTTGTGACTAAAATATATTTGTATGGAGGTTGGTTAAGGTTACGGGTGTAGTTGTGGCCATAGAACAGTTTCTTTTAATGAAACCAGCAGATCCATTAGTAATTGAACCTCAGAGTAGGAGGAGATTTTGCCTGCTCTTTTCTTTCCCTGTACATAGCAATTTATTTCACAAGTGGTTCCTCCCAGTGTAAGTGATTTAAGTTTCTGTTGAAGTGAATCTGGTTAATAAAGGTCACCCTTCAGAAACTTGTCTGAAAGTCTCACAATCTATTTATAATTCATTAAACTAAATATAATTTGCAGATCATTTCACTCAAATACTTTACAATATACAATACTGTACCTTTCTTTGAAACATATCAGGGAGATCCTAAATGTTATAGGAATCAGAGCTGAAAGGGGGTTAAGAGATTGTGTAGCACAGACCTCTCATTTTACAGATGAAGAAACTGAAACCCAGAAAAGTTCTCACTTGCTCAAGGTCACACAGGTAGCAAATCGCAGACGCAGAATTTTCATCTCAACAAGGTACAGGGAGATGTTGAATGTGTAGAATTAGGGGCACTGGGGTTCTTGTTCCCACTGCAACTTAGTATTTGTGCATGACTTTGGGCAAACCACTCAAACCTCTCTGGGCCTCAGTTTTGTTGTCTGCAAAAAGAAAGGATTGTACCAGATGACCTCTAACATCCCAGGCAGCTCAGGTTTTGTTGCTACATTTCTGGCATCCATCTGACTCCAAATTCAGTGCTCTCTCTACTGTCCTTTGCTGCTTTTCACACTAAAATGTCAAGACAGCACTATGGAGGAAAGACAGCTCCATAGTATCTCTGGAAGACTTTCTGATAGAGCAGTGAGAGGTGAAAAACCATCTCTGATCTCAAGAAGCTCATGTTCTGCTGGCTAAGACAACTTGCAAAACACAATGTACCTGTGTACACAGGATAACTTGGAGATGAGGGAAGGCACCAGCATTAAGTAGTAACTGGAAAAGCTTCCTACAAAAGATAGAATTTTAGCTGAGACATAAAGGAAGCCAGGAGACAGAGATGAGGAGGAAGAGAATTCCAGGCATGGGAGATAGCCAGTGAAAATGCAGAGTCTGGAGATGAAGCACAGCACAGAGTCCAGGGTCACTGGATCACAGAGTGGGTAAAGGGGAGTAGATGGAAGAAGGCAGGAAAGACAGGAAGGGGTTAGTTTATGAAGGGCTTTAAAAACCACCAAAAAGGATCCTGGAGGTAACCAAGAACCACTGGAATTTATTAAATAGGGGACTGAACTGGACTTTAGGAAGATTAACAACTGAGTGAAGAGTGTACTAGAGTGGGGAGACTTGGGGCAGGGAGACCAATCAGAAGGGGATGTAAATTGTTCAGACAAGAGGTTATGAGGATCTGCTCTAGAGAGGTGGTTATGGGGGAGTGAGTAGGAGGAGTTACCTCTACAAAAGATGCTGCAAAGGTAGAATTGACAGGACTTAGCAACAGTTTTTGGGTATAGAGAATGAGAGTAAAGAGTTAAGGATGACACCTAGGCCTAAGTCTGGTTAACTGGGGGCATGGTGATACCCTCAACAGTAACAGGAAAATTAGGAAGAGGGGGAAGATAATGAGTCTGTTTTTGCATGTACTCAGTTTGAGGGGCATATGAGACCTGGTGAGATCACTAAGTGAAATAGTGTAGCAGGAGCAGAGAAGAGGGTCCAGGAAAGAGCCTTGGAAGACATCTCTGGTTGATGAGTGAAACCTGGATGATGATCCAGCAAAGGAGATTGAGGATGAGGAGTCAGGTATGACAAGAATCCAGAGGAGAGCTGTGTCACAAAAACCTAGAGAGAAGACTATGAAAGAAGAGAGTGATCAACAGTGTCCCAAGCTACAGAAAGGTCAAGAAGGATGAGCCGTGAGAAAATGAGATTTGACAATTAAGAGATTATCAATAACTTGCCAGGAGTTGAATGATGAGGTTAGAAGACTGCAGTGTTAAAAAGAGAGGGAGGAAAGTGGAGGCAGGCACCAACTTTTAAATGCCTTTCTCAAGTTTAGACACAAAAAGGAGGAGAGATAGACGGTCATAGCTAGGGGCAATGGATGGATCAAATGAGGGTTTTTTAAAAGATGGGAGTGATGTAAGCGGTAGGGAGGTAGACAGTGGACAGGAAGAGATTAAAGATTAGTGAGAGAGGGGGAATGCTAGAGGAGAGGAGTCTGTTAGAGAAGGCAAGGTGAAATGAGATTACGTGTATGTATAGAGGAATTTGTTTTGAGAAAAAGAGCCACTTTTTGTGAATGAAGGAGATCTGTGGGAAGGAGGCATGTAACTGATGTCACTGAGGAGGGTCCAAGAGGGAACTCTCAGAAATTGTCCTCATTTTCTTAGCTGAGGGAAGTTTGAGGAGAAATGATAAGGTGTGGCAAAGGCACTGTAATGATTGAATAGCAAAGTGTTAAAGAATTGTCTTGCTGTAATGAAGACGCAGTTGAAAGTATTTAACACAAATTTTTAGTGGAGTGGCCTTTCATGATTTTCTCTAGCTTCTTTCATGAGCGGATGAGTAGAATTGAAGGCAAGACATTGTGGAAGTAATCCAAGGCTGAGGCTTGGCCGGGCATGTTGGTGCTAGGGTGAGAGAGTAATAGATTATTGAAGAGAAGAGTTCAACTGGTTCACCAAGGAATCACAATTAGGAAGAGAAGAGTGTGTAGTCAGTGAGGGGGAGATGGATGGCCTGGGAAAGAACTGGTTGATGGGTGAAGGCATTGGATTTTTCAGTGAGAACAAAGAACAAGGTTAGGGGTGGCAGTGAAAATGATCTCGTACTTAACTACTTTGTATTTATTTATTTATTCGCTACATCCTTACATATGTCCTTGTCTTCTTGTTAGAATACAAACTTCTTGCTAGGAAGGATTTTTCTTCTTTTATCGTGTGTATCTCTGGTAATTTTTTTTAAAAAGAACTGTTCTGTAGACATAATGCTTGGTACATAGTAGGCTCTGAATAAATGCTTGTTGATTGATGAGTCTAGTATTATTAGGTTAACATAGCTGTTCCTTGTATGCCCCTTGTGAAAGGGCACATTTCCTTTTCCTTTAAGACCTTTCTGATGATGATAATCAAAGGGTATGTACTAGTGTTATTTTTCAGGTCCCGTGAACCACCTAAACTTCTGGGAAAGAAATAGGGCCATAGGATCATAGATTCCAAGCTAGAAAGGATCTTAGAAGCTTTTTAGGCCAGTCCTCTTATTTCATAGGGGAGAAAACAAAGGCTTAGAAAAATTAAGTGATTTGCTTAGAATTGCCCACCTATTATTAAGTGTCAGGAATGTATCGATGAGATATAAAGTACTTTGCAAATCTTAGAGTTCCATATAAATGCTAGCTTTCTTTGTTTGTTTGTTTTTATTATATTTGAGCCTGTCTCTTCTTGATTCCAAGTTGAACACTGTCTACTACAACACGTCTTTCTCCCAGATAAAGCTTAATTAGATCTGGGCCAAAAAAAAATCCCTATGTAACTTGTTAATATCAGAAAGAAAGAATTTCAAGTCATATTTGTAGAAAATGTAAAACTCTCAGCTCTAGTGTGTAATTTTGTTTTAACTATAGTAGTTTTTGTAAGGTCATGTGCATTTAATTATTTTTAAGACTTGGATGGAATTTACTTTGGGAAGTTAGTAACTTTCACAGACTAAAACCACAGTGTAAGGATGAGTAATGTTAATTTCCTTATCCAATTGAGATACAGTTACCATTTGATGGAATGTAAGAAGTAAAGAGTTTTTATAAAGAATACTAGAATACCTAGCTGCAGTGAACAGAGCACCGGCCCTGGAGTCAGGAGGACCTGAGTTCAAATCCAACCTCAGACACTTAACACAGAAAAACTAGCCATGTGACCTTGGGCAAGTCACTTAACCCTAATTGCCCTACCTTCTCCCCCCCCCTCCAAAAAGAAAAAAAACAAAAGAAAACATTAAGGGGAATTTCTAATAAAGTTTGTTTAAAAAAAAGAATGCTTGGTATATGAATCTTATTTTCTCTAGGAAATTTCATTATAATATTGGTAATGCATTTAGCTTAAGAATTGAGAACAGAAAAGGACATATAGAAAGTTCTATATAGCTTTTATGAGGTTCATAGAGAGATTTGACTTAATTTTTTCACTTAAAAATGGAAAAACACAGTCTGACTGCTTTAGTTCATTTATTTTTTAGAACTCTGTTAAATTTTTTACAAATAGGCACCAGGTTTAAAAAAATTAATCCTAACATGTTATTGCTAATTGTTGTTTTAGGACTTTCCTTGGATAATCCACTAGATTCATTTGCAGCTTGTCCATAAATGTGTTGTCTAAATAGGTTACCAAAATCATGTGTTAGCCAAAGCAGTAGGGAAATACTACAAGTCTAATTCCAAATATTGTAACAATTTTTCAAAGGAAATTCCTATTTCTTCAAAATGGAAATGAGATATATTGCCTATATCAGATTGCCATCTTGGGGAGGGGAGAGAGGAAGGGAGAAAAAAAATTTGAACTCAGAATCTTATAAAAATGAATGTTGAAAACTATATGTACAATTGGAAAAAGTAAAATACTATTAAGTGGGGGAAAAGAAGGAAAACTCTCATTTTGTTGGTTGAATGGAAGATTACTACTCACTGTTCTGTGATTAGTCTAGTGACCTAACTTAATTGTGTGTGTGTGTACATATATGTATATATCACAATATAAATATTATCTATCATGATTTGATATGCTATGCAAGGACATAACAATGTAATATAACAAAACATTATTATATACATGTAGATACATATAAAAATAAAATTGAAATGACAAGTGAATAGCTTGTGGAACAGTCTATAAATATCTACCAAATTTAGACCAATTTAGTTTTTTTAAATTTAATTCTTTAATTTATTAATTTGTTTGTTTCCTTTTAGTTTACAGGATTCAATTCCACAATTCCTTGAATTTCACATTTTGTCCCCCTCCCTCCCCTCTCTCCCCCATGGCATCTTATAATCAAGTATAGGATCTGTAAATACTTTCACATTATACAATGGTCAGGTTATAAGGATGGATTGTACCAGCTGGAATAAAAAATGGTAAAGAGGACATAAAATCAAATAAGAGAACGAAAAAGATCAGGTAATTTGCTTCCACCTGGATATAAATTTAGTTCTTTCTAGTTCTTCCTCTGGATGCACGTTTTTCTTTCCATCATGCGTCTTTTGGAATTGACTTATATCCCTGCATTGTTGAGAAGAGTCCAGTCTATCAAAGTTGGTCATCACACATACATTGTGTCTGTAATTGTGTACAAATTCCTCCTGGTTCTACTCTTCTCACTCAGCATCAGTTCTTTTAAGCCTCTCCAGGTAAAAATGAAGACTGCCTGCTCCCCGTTTCTTATAGCGCAATAGTATTCCATAACATGCATATACCACAACTTGTTCAGCCATTCCCCAATTGATGGACACCCCCTTAATTTCCAATTTTTTGCCACAACAAAAAGAGCTGCTATAAACATTTTTGTACATATGGCTCTTTCTCCCATTTCTATGATCTCTTTGGGATATAACCCTAGGAGTGGTATTGCTGGATCAAAGGGTATGAAAGTATTTATAGCCCTTTGGGCATAGTTCCAGATTGTTCTCCAGAAAGGCTGGATCAGTTCACAACTCCACCAACAATGCATGAGTGTTCCAGTTTGCCCACATCCTCTCCAGCATTTTAGACCAATTTAGTTTTGAGATGCTTTATTTTATAATATTTTATATAAAATTGTGAAAGCTCTTGGTTGGATGAGAACTCAAAATGCAACTCCTCTCCTAAATCTTGAATCCTATTGAGAACATTTCTAGGGATCACAGTCTTCCCTTGAAGATTTCTGTGAGGGGAGTCTTGCTGCCTTTTGAAGCAACCCACTCCATTTCCAGACAGTTCTGATGTTTAAGTTTTTCTTTTTCTTGAGTCAAAGTATCGGTTGATCTTTACTTTAATCTTCTGTCTTTTTCTACAAGTCTGTTTATCCATGGTTGTTTTAGGAAGATTGTTTACCCTCTTCCTCTTGTTCTAGGCAATATATCACAAGGCAACATTGATTGCATTAATCACCCTGAAACTATATATCATAATGAAGTTGATGACAGCTACATTGTCAGAATCCAGAAGGTTGAGAATGTATTCTTTTGAGCAAAACCAGTTAATGTAGTTACAATTGTTACAATAAGGATCATTCAGCATTAGTCGTGGAGTGCTTGGTCAGTACTGCATTAGAAGTTGTAAATGGAATTCTTTTTACATCCATCATTTATATGTAGCAACCTAAAAGTTATTGCATCACAAAATAAGCATTATAACAAAATTTCAGGGCACTCACAAAACTATGGAAAAGCTATAACCTGGAAAGGCAGGCAGTCCTTAAGGAACAGATTTGAAATGAGAAAGTGTACTAACCTGATGATCAGGTTCAGGCATATTCAATTTATCTTCAAAGGAGCTTCCTCCTAAGCTCTTGTTATGTTTCATTTAAGCAACCAAATCTTTTATTATTCTTTCACTGTTTGCATTATTTAGGCCTCTTTATTTTGCAGACAGGTAATGAAATTTCATTAAAATAATCATATTTGGGGATCAAGCCTTAAACAACATTTCTGTGGAATTGCATTTTGTGCAGGAGTACAGGAATACAATTTGACTCATTTTACAGACATGAAGCTCTGAAAATTCCACCTGTAACTTGCAAGATCAGAGAGAAGGCAATATTTAAATAGATTCCGTTCCACACAGATGTAAACTGGCTGATGTTTGAGGGGGTAACAAGGCAGTGTCCAGAAAGTGTGGAAATAAATACCCTTTTAAAGCTCTGGAGAGACTCTCAGGAATCTTCTCCAGTGGTCTGATGCCCCTTTGCCTTTTATGTGACCCTGCTTGCTGAATCTCTGGGAGAATCTCAGGACCCTTATGTAAATCCAGCTTCTTTACTATTCTAAAAACTGCATACACATTATCAGTAAGGGATGTAATTAATGACAATAAATTAACAAGCATTTATTAAGTATGTCCCATATGCCAGGCACTGTGGCAGGGACTGTAAATACAAATACAAAGAATGAAACAATAACTACCCTCAGGATCCTAACATAGTAACAGGATTCAGCGTGTGTCACAGATCCAGCCTAAAGATTTACATGTTACTATAACAACAACAATAATGATACTAGCTAGCATTTATATGTATGCCAGGCACTGGGCTAAGTGCTTTACAAATTTTTTTCTCATTTGATCCTTACAACAACCATGGGAAGTAGGAACTCTTGTTATCCTCATTTTACAGTTGAGGAAACTAATGTAAACAAAGGTTAAATGAATTGTCTAAGGTGGAATTTGAACTCTGATTATCCTGACTCCAGGCCCAGCACTGTATCCAGCGTACCACCTAGCTGCCTCTAAATCCAGTCATTGGAGACTGTAAATATCTGATCAACAGACCATGTAAATCCACAAATCTGTGATCTAGTGTCTAATGCCCACTGGTTCACAATATATGATGCCTGGGGAGACACAATTTGGAACTAGAATTAAACATTTCTTAAAGGAAAAAAAATAATGTTTTATAGGTGCTCTTACCCCATAGAAACCTTTTCCCTTTTTTTGACAAGTAAATTCAGATAAAGCAAACAAGTCAAAATAGTGGCCATGCTTCATTCTTATTTATTGTCCCTTACTTTTCTGCCTAAAAGCAGAAGATATGCTTCACTGTAAAGTCGTGATTGGTCACTGCCTTGATCAGAGTATCAAAAAAATCTTTCAGTGTTTTCTTCCTTTATATCATTGTGGCATTTTAGAAATTGTTCTCCTGGTTCTGCTTACTTTATATACTGAGTCATCTGCCCAGTGAAGTCTTCAAGATTGACTGAACATAGATTTTACTTTATTTATATATTATATTATTTATATTAATTATTTATATTTATTTTAATTTTTAATAAATCATTTATTTTTTTAATTTTTAACATTCATTTCCATAACATAGGTTTTCTTTGTAATGATTTTCAGTGTATTTTAAATGTAACTTTAATACCAAAACTTTTTTTTCCATCTTACATATTTTTTGTAGTGACTTGTTGCTTTTAATGTGTTCTTAATCTTGGACCCATTTTGCACATAAGCATTGGGGGGATATAGTGACTCTGCTGTGAATTAAAGAGCAGGGTGCTCTGTTTTGTGACCACTCAGTTGCCTTTTTAATTTAATTTCAGCTTGAGGCTCGTTGTGGTTGAGGTGAATGGAGTTATTCTTTATTTGTTCTGGATTTGAGATAGATCACATATACAAACTGTTGGTGATTCATATTGTTCATGTTGGATGCTTTTACTTTTGAGACAGTCGCAGTAATATTCACCTGTATGCAGCATCTTCCCTCGTGGGTGTTCAGAGCTCTGGGGATAAAAAGTTGTGTTTAAATATTTCCAATAGCCTGAGGAGGGACAGATATTTGTTAGTTTAGAAAGTTCTTCAGTGAACTGTGTTCTATTAGATTTTAAATACTAATAACAAGTGTTTGCCTTGTGGTGCTATGGATCCTTATTTCTGGAGCCATTTTCATTTGTTCATTTGTGAACTTGCCTCAGACTGTGATATGGTGAACAACAGCATCAGCACCAGCACAACCTGCCTGGAAACTCTTGTTTTTCATTTCCACATCTTAGCCTTCCAGAGAAGTAACCATAGAGATAGCTCCCCCTTGCCATGCTGAATAAAAAAGAGCACCTGCCTCTCTAGCTAACTGGGTTGTGCAGGTGGGGTGGTTAGACAACAGCCCTTTATTTTCTTTTCACCTGACTTACTTTTATAGCACTGCTTCCACTACTCTCAGATTTCTAAATTCTTTCATAACAGTTATAGTTCACATCCATATATGTAATGTAAAGGTAACGTGAAGTAGATAGGGTGTGAATGGGGAATTTTAAGACCTAATTTCTAGTCCAGACTGCTACTAAAGAGATGCGATAAATCACTTCTAACATCTCTGACCCTGTATTTTTAGACATAGCCAATGTAGGAATTTGTTTTGCTTAATTATATATATTTTTTGCAAGGATTTTCTTCTTTTTTTTCCTTTTTCCTGAGGGAGGGAGGGACAGGGGAAGGAGATAAAAGGGAGAGAAAATAAATGCTTTGTTAATTTTTTTTAAATCAACATAATTAAAAATAGAGGGATTGTACTAGATCTCTGAAGACCCTTCAGACTCTGAAATTCTATAAATTTAAGTTTGTTTTTTGTATTAAAAGATTATTTCTGCAACTAAAAGTTATAATCTATATAGTAATAAGATAATTTTTAATCTTTAACATATATTAAATAGAACTCTTTTTCTCCTTGAATTGTCAGAATCGTGAGTTTTATTCTTTAGAGGACCAGTTAACTTTTCTTAACACCCCCTAAATCTAGCAGGCTTTATTATCAGTTAGAATGTATCGAGTGCCTGATATATGTCCAGTTGATGTGCTGGTGCCATGCTAGCTGATGTCAAAGATCAAAAGGGAGATCAGGTGAGAGTGTGTGGATCCATCCATACAATCCATATTCTAGCAAACAGCTCAAACCACCAACTAACAGGGGATTATGATTGTTATGAAAGAAGTGGACAGGATATTTTAAAATCTTTAAACCTGATTTATTTTACTTTAAAACACATTTCCTATCCATCCTGAGGGAGAATGTTGAACTGTAGATTTGGATCGAGGATTGTATTTTATTGTTGTTCAGTTGATTTCAGTCATGTCCAACTCTTCATGACTCCATTTGGGGTTTTCTTAGCAAAGATACTGGAGTGGTTTCCCATTTCCTTTTCCAGCTCATTTTACAGATGAGGAAACTCAGGCAAACAGGGTTAAATGACTCAAACTGAGGGTCATATGGCTTGTATATATCTGAGGCCAAATTTGGACTTAGTAAGATTGCAAGTCCAGTTCTCTGTCCTCTACGAAGTCTAGCTGCCTGTAAAATAGTATAGATAAGATTAGATGTAGTTTGGGGCTAGAATGGAGTAGGTAGAAGCAAAATAATTTGGTTCTGCCCACACCTGAGGCCCTCGTGATTTCAGTCAGTTAACATTTGATAATCCACATTAAGAGAAAAGGAGAACAGTGATAGATAAGTCCATAGGAGAGAGAGAGTGTGTGTGTGTGTGTGTTTGGAGTGTACACAAAACTTTTTTTTGTTTTATTTTTTACCTTTACATTCTATTATATTCATTTCCCTGCATAGAACATGATTGAGCCCTCCTTTCTAATGGTCCGTCAACAAGCATTTATTACTATGTACTAAGCTTGCGGCTACCAAGATAAAGTGAACAGTTCCTGCCTTCAAGAAACATATTCTAATAGAGACAGTATGTACGTTTTATATGAGTACCATGTTTCCCCGATAATAAGACACTGTCTTATTAATTTTTTTTGGACAGAAAAACACCAGAGGGCTTATTTTCAGGGGAGGGCTTATTTTAATGAACATTGACAGCAATTTTAATAAACAGGTAAATGTGAACAAAAAAATGTACCTTTATTCAATAAGCAAATCACTGGGGAAGAACAGGATGACGCGCTCACTGCTGCAGCTCTGATTGGATGCAGCTCGGAGCGTGGCGTGCGTTTCACGGTGGGGGGAACGGTGCATACAGAGGGTACTGTAATGTAGTGTGTAGCACAGGGGATCACCTTCACTACAGTAGCAATCTCAATAGGGCTTATTTTCGGGGGAGGGCTTATTTTAGAGGAATCTTACAGAGTAAGGGGAGGGCTTATTTTCGGGATAGGTCTTATTATCGGGGAAACACGGTAGTTGTTTTCCCATCAGTTGATCACCTACCTTTCAATGTGCTTGCCTTTAGTAGCCAGTAAACAGAATTATTGAAAAACAGAGGCCTCTGCTAGGATGCCATAGTAAGAATAGAAGCCGCAAGACATCCTCTAATAAATCCAGGGCACACTTTTCACAAATACATACAGCATGAATGGATGCATAGGTCGAGTATACTTGTATATTGCTGAACTTCCTGGGCTCCCCTACCACCTCCAGCTTAAAGCTGAGCAGCAGTCCTCATCTGGAGTACTATTTCACTCTTTCAGAAAAAGCATGGACCATTGTCCCCTTGGACTTGTAAAAGCCTCCTTCGCCTTTGGGGCCTCTGAGTCACTTCCCAGATGAGGGGTGGAAGAGTAGATCCTACCAACAAGCTAAGGCACTGAGGTTTAGCATTAACTTTCAAAAACTCTGGCCGAGGTCTAGAGCCCCTCTTTGAACTTTGAAAGAACAGAATTAAAAGATGTCATAAAGGAAATAGAAAAAGTGGGCAGATTACAAAGTAATGGCTGACAGATGGATAGCAAAAGGATTTTGCCACCCACAAGGCAATATAGTAGATTCTGGAAATTCCAAGACAAAAACAAGTAAGGCCACATGAAACCTTAAAGTCCAACAAGTAAAGCTCCCCTCCCCTCAGCTTTTGGTGAGTTTCAGGCTGTCTGTACTAAAGAACGAACAGATGAAAATAGTATTGGTAAAGGAGTTAAGTAACCAGAAGAGGAGTTGAGATCCTTGAGACAGGAATTGTTTTGTTTTTGTCATTTTATCAGTAATATCTTGGCAACTGCCTTGTCTGAGTTAAGCACTTAATGCTTATTGAACTGAATTAAAGGATTTGAGTAAAAAATGTTACGTTGCAAAATTTGAAAGTTGTAATTGAAATGAGTTATTTCTAAACAACAGCAATGTTAAGAGGCAAAATGATGCAGTACATCCATTTTATGTAGTACATACAAGGGCAGGCCTTGCCATGGAAAGAAAGTCAGATTTGAAAGTCATAGGACCAGAGTTTGCATCAGAATTGGGAATGAGTAGCAGTTCTGCTTATTACCTGAGAGAGGCCATGGACAAATCACTCCTTTCTCCAGGCTTCAGTTTCTCATTTGTAAAATTGGTTTAGGTGACCACTGATGTCACTTCCAGCTCTAAATCTCTGATCCTCCTCTGAGTACTCCTCCCGCCTCTGACACATAATGTCTGTGTGACTGTAGATGACTCACTTTATCTTTCAATACCCCAGGAATTTTTTTCTAGAAGATTTGACGAACTGCCTTGGTGAAGGAAGTTTCAATCCTGAGACTTTCCCTACACCAATGAAATCAACTGGAATTGAGGCATGACCAGTTCTACCTACTCCCCCCTGCCCCCACATAAAATGAAGAAGAAAAAGCTTGTGTTGAAGAGGCCATTCTGGAGAATTTAATGACTTTTTTTTTTCTCTTATAGGTGATTGGCCTGTTAGATGTTTTCACACCAGCAAAGTCTCTGGAGGAATTCAATGATGTGTGAGTAAATGATTTGAGTTTGTTAGCTTTTGCTAGCTACAGGCAGGTCAGCATCTCTTTTCCAGTGAGTCCCTTCCCTACTTAGCAGCATTTTAGACTTCAGAAGACTTTTCAGGTTACACCCAACTCTTTGAGAAAAGAAAATACTAACAGATACTACCAATACTTCCCTTTTATAACTTCAAATTACAGAATTCAGGGTATTTTTAAAAAATAAAGTGAAGCTATTCAGAAGTTTTAAGTGAGAGAGTGCTTTTCCTGACTGGTCCTTTTGACACTCTTGTCTTATCAAATGACCTTCTTTCACTGAAAACTGCTTCTTAATAAAGTCCACTGAGCTCTGATCCATCATAGAATCCTGCCTCTCTTTGCTATAAATTTTTGAAGGGGAGGAAATGCAAAGCCATGGAGTCCTGGCCATGGCTCAGTTCCACAAGTTTAGTACTACTTTCCCTAGTTAAAATGAATCCTGACTCCTCCTTTTGGAGGGATAGAGATTAAATAGGTTTCAGTAGTATTGGTAGGACCCAAGTCCCTCTTGTAAACCATACTTGACACCTGAAGGCATGTGGTTCCATGAAGTTCTGAATTGACTTTATGAATTATCCTACATTACATATGTAATAGGTGACTAACATCTACTCAAGGAAATCCTTAAAAAAAAAAAGAATAGAGTAGTCTAGCTACCTTAGATAGCTTCTTAAAAACTAGAAGAAACAGTCAAATAGTGTGTACTGTGAATCTTACTGGGAAGACTGAATCAGATTTATTGTTGTTGTTCAGTTATGTCTTATTCTTCCTGATCACATGGACCATAGCACACCAGGCCCTTCTATCCTCCACTCTCTCTCAAAGTCTGTCCAAGTTTATGTTTGTTGTTTCCATGACACTATTTATCCATCTCAGTCTCTGCCATTCTCTTTTCCTTTTGCCTTCAACTTTTCTCAATGTCAGGGTCTTTTCCACTGAGTCCCATCTTCTCATGACCAGAGTATTTAAGCTTAAGCTTTGGCATTTAACCTTCCAATGAATAGTGTAAATTAGTTTCTTTAAGTACTAACTAATTTGATCTCCTTGCTGTCCAACGGACTCTTAGAAGTTTTCTCCAGGCCCACAATTCTAAAGCATTGATTCTGTAGCATTCAGCTTTCCTTATAGTCCAGCTCTCACAGCCATAAATTGATACTGAAAAAAAATAGATTTGATTCTACAGATCTTTGTTGGCAAGATGATGTCTCTCTTTTTTGTATACTGTCCAGATTTGCCATAGCTTTCCTTCCAGAGAGCAAGTATCTTAATTTCATGGCTGACTTTGCCATCTGCAGTGATCTTTGAGCCCAAGCATATAAAATCTGACACTGCTTCCATTTCTTTTCCCCATATTTGCCAGGAAATGATGGGACCAGTTGCCAAGATCCAATTTTTTTTTTTTTATGTTGAGCTTCAAGCCAGCTTTTACACTCTCCTCTTTCACACTATTTTCTTTTCTCAAAAAGGCTTCTCAGTTCTTTTTTCACTTCCTGCCATCCGGATGTTATCATCTGCATATCTGAGAATGTTGCTATTTCTCCTGGCAACCTTAATTCCAACTTTTGATTCATCCACCCTGGCATTTTGCCCGATGTACTCTGCATATAAGTTAAATAAATAAAGTGACGATATATAGCATTGTTGCTTTTCCAGCCTTAAACCGATCAATTGTTCCGTGGTTGGTTGCAACTGTTACTTCTTGGCCCACATACAGGTTCCTCAAGAGACAAGTAAGATGATCTGGTACTTTCATCTCTTTGAGAACTTGCCACATTTTGTTGTGGTCCACACAAAGGCTTTAGTGTACTCAATACAAGCAGAAGTAGATGTTTTTCGGGAACTCCCTTGCTTTCTCCATAATCCAGCAAATGTTGGCAATTTGCTTTCTAGTTCCTCTGCCTCTTTGAAAAGTAGACTGCACTTCTGGTAATTCTCAGTTCACATATTGCTGAAGCCTAGCTTGCAGAATCTTAAGCATAACCTTATTGGTGTGTAAAATGAGTGCAATTGTTTGGTAATTTCAACATTCCATGGCATGAACCTTCTTTAGGATTGGGACATAAACAATTGAATTTTCCAAATTTGCTGGCATATTGAGTGCAGCACTTCAACAGCATCATCTTTTAGGATTTTAAATAGCTCTGCTGCAATTCCAGTGCTTCCTGTAAGAGCCACTTGACTTCACTCTCCAGGATGTCTGGCTCTAGATCAGTAATGATACCATTGTGGTTATTGGTGATCTTAAGATCTTTCATGTACAGTTCTTTTGTGTATTCTTACCACCTCTTAATCTCTTTTGCTTCTATTAAGTCCCTACCATTTTTATCTTTTATTATGTCCATTTTTGCATGAAAGGTTCCCTTTGTAGCCCTAGTTTTTTTGAAGAGATCTCCTCTTTCCTATTCTGATGTTTTCTTCTATTTCTTTGTATTGCTCACTGAAGAAAACCACCTTATTTCTCCTTGCTGTTCTTTGGAATTCTGCATTCAATTGGTTATATCTTTCTCTTTCACTTTCCTTCTTTCCTCCGTTATTTATAAAGCCTTATCAGACAGTCATTTTGCTTTCTTGCTCTTCTTTTTCTTTGGAATGGTCTTTATTGCTGTCTTCTGTACAGTATTGTAAACCTCTGTCCATAGTTCTTCAGGCATTCTACTAGATCCAATCCCTTAAATCCATTCATCACCTCCACTTCATATTCATAAAAGATGGTATTTATTTAAGGCATACCTATATGGTCTGACAGTTTTCCCGGCTTTCTTCAGTTTGTCTGAATTTTGCAATAAGAAGCTCGTGATCTGAACCACAGTCAGTTCCTGGACTTGTTTTGACTGACTTTATAGAGTTTTTCCACCTTTGACTATAAAGTGTGTATTCAATCTGATTTCTGTATTTATCATCTTGTGACATCCCATGTATAGAGTTGCCTTTTGGGTTGTTGAAAAAGTGTTTGCGAGCTGTCTTGACAAAACTCTATTCTCTGCCTTGCTTTACTTTGTACTCTAAAGCCAAACATGCCTGTTATTCCAGTTATCCTTTGATTTCCTGCTTTAGCATTCCAAACCCCTGTGATGAATGTGACGTGTTTTGGGGTTGGTTTTTTTTTTTTTTTTTTGGTGTTATTCCTACATGTTGTAGATCTTTATAGAAATGAATAACTTTGACCTCTTCAGCATCAGTGGTTGGGGCATAGACTTGTATTATTGTGATGTTGAACTGTTTGCCTTGGATTTAAGCAGATACCATTCTGCCATTTTTGAGATCATACCCCAGGACTGTTTTTCTCACCCTTTTATTGACTATACCTCAATTCCATTTCTTCTAAGGGATTCTTGCCCACAGTCGCATATGTATATGCAGTGATCACATGAATTAAATTCACCCATTCCTGTCCATTTAAGTTAACTGACAACCCAAGATGTCAATGTTTAATCATTCCATCTCCTGTTTAACCACATCCAGTTCACCTTGGTTTATAAATCTTACCTTCCAGATTCCTATGCATTATTGATCTTTATAGCATTGGACTTTCCTTTTGTCACTGGACACATCCACAGCTGAGCTTCCTTCCAGCTTTGGCCCGGCCTCTTCATTAGTACTGGAGCTGCTTATAGTTATCCTCCATTCTTCCCTAGTAGCGTGTTGGGCACCTTCCAGTTAAAAGGAATTGTCAAGGGACATCCTGATACTTCCTAACCTCATATTCTTTTTCTTGAAACTTAGGGGTTTGGTCTACTAGATCTTTATGAATCTTTAGATATAGACTTGTAGTGTCAGCCTGAAAAAGACCTGGAATTTAGGGTCATGTGACTGAGTATATCTGCATCTTTTTGGTACTGACAGCATTGGAAAAAAACTAACTTTTCCTCAGCCAAGGGTAATCATGGTTCTCCAGAGCCATTTAGAATTCATTTAGGAAACCAAAGATTTTTCATTTGCACTTTAAAGCAGACTTTATTTCTGAATATTAATCTTGTGTGCTAATAGCAAAAGAATCTTAATTGCTTATAAGCTTGACTGTTGAATCTCAGTCATGTTTGATGTATGTTTGTTGTACTGATGTTCCAATGATCACTTTTAGTTCATCACCCAATTCTAGTTCCTCATTTTCTATTTCTGGAAGAGTAATGGATCTAACATGCTTCACTTGTGAGGACGCTATAACAACCATGGGAAAGGGCCACCTGTTGGTGAGGCTTGACCTTTAGGAGGAGCAATATAAAAACAGTTCTTGACTCTGCCAGATGATGGTTGGGTTGGGGGAAGCTGAAAGAATTCTCTTCCAGAAAACTGTTCTTGGCTTCCAAACAGTGTGAGTATCTCAGTGTATAGTATAGAGGGCAGAAAGTAAGTATAGCTCTTTTGAGCCATATAAGCCTGATTGAATATCTACTAGCATTTTTCTTCCAAGTAGATATACTCTTTTGCAAAATCAGTTTTAAAAGATTTGTTTTTGACAATAGCTTACATCACTGATATTTGGAAGATGGTCAGATATATGACATGTGACATTCATTTACTAAAAATTAAAAGTGTAAAAGTTATTTATAGCAAATAATAGAAGAGAAAATGTTACGTGCAGAAAGTATCATTTCTTCCTTTACTGGTATGCTCTCCATGTGCTGAGTATTTTACCTAGAAAATTGTCCAGTGTGTCTTACTCTTCATTGCTCTGATGGTTTTTAACATTTTGAAATATACTTTGGACTTTTTAAATCAGGGTACAATCATTATTAATTTGCTGTGACTGATGGGTAGTTGGGCAATAGAGAGTCTTTGGCAGTATAAATATAAAATTGTGCTGTAAAAAAAAGCAAAGGGATGGCTAGGTGGCACGGTGAATAGAGCACCAGCCCTCCTTGGAGTCAGGAGGACCTGAGTTCAAATCCAGCCTCAGACACTTAACACAAAAACTAGCCATGTGACCTTAGGCAAGTCACTTAACCCCAATTGTCCTACCTTCCCCCCTCCAAAAAAAAAGCAGCAAAAATAATCATGAACCCAGATAAGGTGAGAGTAAAAACAGATAAACTGATAAATTAACATATGCTTAAAGGCACTATAGAAAATGAATCAAAATCAATAATTGACATGTATATATAAAATGCCATAGCATCTAAATAATTAAAAGAAAATGTTAATTAAATACATTGAGAAGTTGACAGCACAACTATCATAGTAGATAAATTAAACTTTGTCTTCGAGATTTGGACAACTCTAAAAATAAAGAAAAAATAAGAAGTTGAGGAACTGAAGAGATTTTTAGAATAGTTATGCTAAAACTGACAGTTACTAAATGGGAACAAAAAAGGAAGATATATAGTTCTCATATGGCACTGTTACAAAAATTTACCATGTATTAGGGCATAAAAGTCTTGTACTCAGATATAGAAAAATAAAAATTAAGTGCATCTTTTACTGACTACAATGAAATAAAATTATATTCAGTGAAGAACCTTTGAAGAAAAAATGAAAAATTAGCCTGAGACAGAATAATCATAAATAATTGATGGGTCAAAGAACAAATCAAAGAAATCATAAAATAATTTACTCAAGGAAAAGGATAGTGATAAGACAACATGGCCAAAACAATATTTCTAAATGTTTTCTTCAATAGTAGAAAGAAACAACAGATTAATGAATTGGGCATGCAATCTAAAAACACTAGAAAAGCAACAAACCAAAAAATCCCAACAAAACATCAAATTAGAATTTCTAAAAATCAAAGAAGAGATTAACAAAATTTAAAGTTGATACCATCACCACAAAAGCTTCATTTTCCAGGGTTACCGTTAATCTCTTTGCTGCTTAATCCAGTGGCATTTCTTCAGCCTCTTCTTCCTTGAGCTCTTCAGTTTTCACTACTGTTGACCACCTTCTCTCCTTTCTTGGTACTCTGCCCTTCTTTGGCTTTAAAGTACATTACTCTCTTTCTCTCTCTCTTTTTATTCATCATGTCTATTTGCTTTCTCTTTTCTTTGCTGAATTTTCATGCTTCTTACATCTTCGTGAATATCTCCAAAGGCCTTGTCCTGGGCTGTCTTCTTTCTCAGAGCTCTCTTTGTTGGTGATGCCATCAGCTTCCAAGGGTTCAGTTTCCTCTATTCCAAATCTTTAGATCCAGTAGTAATCTTTTTCTCTTCAGTTCCATTGCCACATTAGTACTGCCTGCTAGCCATTTCTATCTTATTAGTTCCTTAAATTCAGTATTTCCAATATGGAATTAACTCATCATCTTTCTACCTAAAACTACCTTTCCTCAGAACTTCATGTTCCTGTTGAGGGCTACAGCTACCAACCCAGATTCGTGAACTCCAAGTCATCCGTCTTTCTCTTCATATGGTCTAATTTAGGTCCTTCCCCTTCCTCCCTTCCAATCTGTCTTCCACACAGTTGCCAAAAGAATCTTCTTAAAGCTCAACCCTGAGTAAGTCACTTCCTTGCTCAGAAACCTCCAGTGGTTTCCCATTGTCTAGAATATCTGGACAACATTTGTTGTAATGTTATATCCATTGTAACCAGACAACATTATTGACTTGCATACTGACAGAGATTTGTAGTGGCTGGTTTAGGACTCCCACCACAATGAATAGATATGGTATATTTCATTAACTTTTTTAGGCATCTTTATTAGTGATAATGGTGACAGATTTGAAATGGTAGTGTTTCCTTTTAGCACTTGATATATGCAGTCACTATTCCTTGATGTGAAAGAGCTAAGAAGGTAATGAAGTATCTTCATTCCACAAAGTTCAGTGCTGCCATGTGAATGCATTAAATATCATCTTGTGTGACAGATTCTATTAAATTTTGAGCATATTGACCATCATTGCAGCTCTCATTCCCTCTGATCATCTGAATATGGTTTCTGTCTGGACAATGGAATCAATGAGGTGATTTCTTTCTCATGTTCAGCATGCAGAACATTTGCTGGTCACTAGATGGTCTTTGGTACATAGAATCATGCCACTGCTGCTCTGCTTCCTAATTTAGTGAGATCCAATGACTTCTTCGTGTTTCAGCATTTCTGCCTGTATAAACACTGAATCTCACATGATAGTCATGTGTTGGTGGTGTAGCTGAAAAAGTTCAGATGACTCAATACAACCTTGAGTAAAATAACTCTTAAGTGCACATAATCTGTAAGCAAAGGAACAGAAGAAAACAAAAACAAAAAGGCCCCATATAGTAGGCAACCCAGGCAACTGATAAAGAGAGCAGCTTCTAAAGAGTAGGCTGCTTTTCTCATGGAGAAGTAGTGTTAGATAGGAGAAAGAGCTGGAGTCAGAAATTCTGCATTTGGATCTTGTCTCTAACTCTTAGAGGTTTAGTGACCATGGGTAAATCATCTGATGTGATTAGTATACTTTGTAAATTGACTAGGCACTGTGGTTTATTAGAAAGAATGCTAGATGTGGAGTCAGAAATCCAGGTTCAAATCCCACATCTACTTAGCACTTTGGGCAAATCATTTAAGTTCTCTAAGTCTCCCTGTTTTTCATCTGTAAAATGAAGGAGTTGAATTACATCAGGGATGTCAGACTTGGCCAGGCCCTTCCTGGGTGACCTAGATTAAAATGTAATTGGGAAATGTTTAACAAAATAAATAGAACTTCAGCACAACATAGATAATGTTAATTTGTGTTTGTCTAAGTCAGTATGCAGCCCACAGGGATCCATTTCTATTTTGAGTTTGACACCACCAGACTAGATAACCTTCCAGCTTTAAATATTGAGTGCTGGGGAACTGGTATGAGAGACGCCACTCCATGACTGGGTAAAGCATGTATATCTGCATCGCAGATCAGATCGCAGATGTGGCCTTTGTTGCTTATGCAGACACCCATGTTTCATGTTTATTGCAGTGAATGCTTTATCTTTTATTGCCAAGTACCAATGAAGACAGTGTTATCCCAGGCCTGGGATCCCGTCCTACCTCTGACTGACCCATTCATCTCTTAACCTGTCAGTGTTCTAGGAAACTCTTTAAGGTGATAAGATGTCATCCTACAACATCCTGTAGGATGACATCCTAAAAAAGGTGTCATCCTACAACAGTAAATGAAGTTTTGTTATACCAATGAAATCATCAAACTAGAATTTATAATTATACTATTCGTTGATCTCTTCAGTTTTCCAATATGGTAAGACTCCTTAAGTGGGATTTTAAAAAATAAATCCAGTATCAATTTTTAATTAAAATCATCTTTAAAGGTAATAGAAGCAGGTAAACTTGTAAAAAAGAAAGTGAATCACTTGCCTTCCCAGTGAGTGAGGGAGAGGTGAGAGAGAGGGAGAAAATTTCGAGCTTCAAATAAGTTTTTTCCCCCAAAATAAATAAACAACAAATTTGGCGGAATAGATGAATAAAAATAAAGTGAGAAACTCTGGTATGTTTTTGTTTTTTGCCACTTTAGCTTTATAATAAGTCTCTCTAGAAGTTCAAAATTGCTTCAGGTGATAATGGGAACCCATTATTTACACATTGTCATATAAATTGTTATTTGAGGGATGGCTTGGTGGCACAGTGAATAGAGCACCAGCCCTGGAGTCAGGAGGACCTGAGTCCAAATCCAGCCTCAGACATTTAACACTTACTAGCCGTGTGACCTTGGGCAAGTCACTTAACCCCAATTGCCCTGCCTTCCCCTTCCAAAAAAAAAAAAGGCAACCCCCCCCCCCAGAAAAACAAATTATTTGACCTGTGTGAGTGAATTGAATTCCTCTATATAACTGAACATATGAAAACATTTTTTCACTCAGCATTTTTAGTGCTGTTCTGAATTTTGTGTTATCTCTGTAATAGCATAGTATTGAGTGGGGCAAGACATTATGTCTTGAGTGTGGTAAACTTGTTGGACTTGAATATAATCTCTCCATAGTCTTATTGTAAAGGCAGGATTAATAACCAGGACCACACCTATTCAGAGAGCTCTGTAATAAGTGTTTAGTGGCTCTGTAGATCGCTTCCCCTTTAGATAATAAACATATCTCTCATCTTTATATCTGTACTCTCTGGTAAATAAATGGAGGTATGCCATATTGCACAATTCCATTTTACTCAGTATTTTTAAATGGGAAAGAGAATTTTAAACAGTTTGGTTGTTTTAAATATTTTCTTCACTTGTATAACCTGTGTCAAATTGCTTGCCTTCTCAATGAGGGGAGGGAGGGAATTTAGAACTCAAAGTCTGAAAAAAAAGTTAAAATTATTTTTACATGTAATTGGAGAAGAAATAAAATATTAAAAAAAGTTTTTAAGAAATTTTCTTCATTTTACATCCTGCAACTTGAGAACTTTTAAGTGATGTGAAATAAAAATGAGACAATAGGTTTAAAAATACAAAGTACTTTCTATTTCATCATTATATTCATGTGTAAGAAATTAAATCTTATATTCTGGTGACAAATGGACACCAGTGCAAAACTTTTATTTCTCTCCACTTTGTTTTTTTAGTGAGTAGTTAGGCAAGAAGGAAATACCTGGGGATATGAGTATTACATGGAGCCAGGTTTAAAAGTGACTCCACCACAAGTGGTAAGCATAGAGTGGTGGTGATTATACATAGTTATTAATGGTAGATTGGTCATAATCGTCAGATTAGCTTATGTTCTGTATCTGACTGAGTATAGTGTTGCCTTCTTTGGGATTCTGGAATATTGTGTAACTCTCCCTTGTAATTTCTAGGTATCTGGTGACACATCTCATGGGGGCGGATCTGAACAATATTGTGAAATGTCAAAAGCTCACCGATGACCATGTACAGTTCCTTATCTACCAGATTCTCCGGGGACTAAAGGTAGCGTTTCAGCACTAATGATCTTTAAAGTGGTATTCAAATAATAGAGATGCATTTAGATGGTCTCTGTGATAAACCAACAAAGTAGATACAGCCCTCCATGAGGCTGCCCCCTCTGAATTTTAGCACTTAGAACACTCTGATATCAAGGTATATATCATGAAAATGCCTAAATCAGGTGGCTGTAAAATTCAGTGATATTCAATATGTTATAATAGGAAATAATTTACCATTTTCTCTTATATTTTTTAGGCCCAATGTCAGTAATTACAATCTTGTTTTCATAAAGATGTGTTGCAAATAAACTCTGAATTATAGACTCTGTGTATTGTGTTATGTACTGATGTTAAAGAATGTGTTGGAGGAGATATTTTTATTAGTTGACTGACATGTTTTTCTTTTCCCCTATAGTATATTCATTCAGCTGACATTATACACAGAGTAAGTATTTTAACTGACTCTTATTTCCTTTGATTAAATGTAATGGGAGTGGAGGGGTGTTTGGATTTTAGCCAGGTTCTTTTATCAGAACGCAGTGTCATTTCTGTAGACCTTGAATTGCTATTGATAACTACATCTCTAACATTTCTCTAGGCTTAAACTAATGAGAAGGTGATTATATAGTTTATGTATGTACTTAGTGTAACTTGAACTAGGAACTGGCTATAAGATGAAGTTTATCTTATGTGACTGGAAGGTCTCATTCTATATAACAAGTTACAGTAAAAGTGAAAGATTAACAGTGACTGAGTTCTCACCTGTAACTTCAGAAAGAATATTTACAGTGAAAAATAAATTTAATCTATTTCTTATTTATTCCTAGGACCTGAAACCTAGTAACTTAGCTGTGAATGAAGACTGTGAGCTTAAGGTAAGGTAAAGTAAAGATCATAGAATGTGGTTTGCTCTAACTTGTGGCTATGCATTTCATCTATAAAGCAAAAGTGTCTTGTAGAATGGATTACTATGCTACAACTTTTTTTCTTCTGAGAAATTAAGGCTGTCTCCAAGAAAATTAGATCCAGAAATTTTTAACATCACAGAATTTAGTAAGCTGTTTCAAAGTAATAATAAAAATGATATCAGATAAGTTTTGTTGTTTTTTTTTTAAAAGAAAATACTTAAAATGAGGAATTATCAGTAGCTTTGACAGGAATAGCAGCATTTGATAATGATAGTGATTATGGGCACAAAATAGAATAAGAAAATTGTAACCTGGATAAAGAAGTTTTGTGGTAAGGGTGTGGGGGGGTAGATTATGAATTTGTAGCCAAAAGACTTGGTTTCCTATTCTAGTTCTAACAGTCACTACCTGGGTAGCTAGTAGGAAGCAGCTGGATATTTTTGAAGAAAAATGACATGACCAGACCTCTGCATAAATAAGTAGTAGTTCACAGAATAATTCTACAAAAATCGCCAGCCTTTCTCTATATATTGCTAACAAATCCCTGGAAGGAAAAAAGAAAAATTCCATTCAGAAGAACCACAAAATGTGTCTGGTAGGCGCCTACCAACACATACTGAGAACTTGCATATATACAACTACAAAAGACCTCCCCTCTTTCCCCCTTCTTTCATCCTTCCCCACCCTCCCCTCCCCATCTTATACCAAACACCACAATAAGCTTCAAATGGATATATGATCTTAATATAAAAGATCACCTCATTTTAGAAAAACATGAAAGGAGAGTGGAAGGAGGAATCTTTCACAGTGTCTAAGTAAGATTTTTTTAGTAAACAAGGACTAGAAGTGATCATAAAAGATAAAATAGGCAATGTTGGTTACATGAAATTTAAAAGCTTTTCCATAAACAAAAGAAATGCAACTAAAAATAAGAAGAGAAACTGTTGAATGGGTTAAAAAGTCATTGCCTCAAAAACATCTCAAATAGGAATGAGCAATAATGGGGTGGCTAGGTGGCACCGTGAATAGAGCACCGGTCCTGGAATCAGGAAGACCTGAGTTCAAATCTGGCCTCAGACATTTGACACACTAGCCTGTGACCTTGGGCAAGTCACTTAACCCCAACTGCCCTACCTTCCCCCCTCAAAAAAAAGCAAAAAAAAAGGAATAAGGAATAAGGACTGGACCTGTGATTTTATTAAGATAGGGCACTTCCATATGAGGAATCTCGTTACCATTTCAGGCTGGCAACTTCTCTTCAGCTTGTAGTCTTAAAGAGTTACCTAGAACCACATCTCACCAGTCAGATTGGCTAAGATGACAAAACAGGAAAATGACAAATGCTGGAGAGGATGTGGGCAAATTGGAACACTAATGCATTGCTGGTGTAGTTGTGAACTGATCCAGCCTTTCTGGAGAGCAATCTGGAATTATGCCCAAAGGGCTATAAATAATTCCATACCCTTTGACCCAGCAATACCACTTCTAGGGTTGTATCCCAAAGAGATCATAGAAGTGGGAAAAAGACCCATATGTACAAAAATATTTATAGCAGCTCTTTTTGTGGTAGCAAAGAATTGGAAATTAAGGGGGTGCCCATCAATTGGGGAATGGCTGAACAAGTTGTGGTATATGCATGTTATGGAATACTATTGTGCTATAAGAAACGAGGAGCAGATGGACTTCATATTTACCTGGAGAGGCTTATATGAACTGATGCTGAGTGAGAAGAGTAGAACCAGGAGAAATTTGTACACAATTACAGATACAACTATGTGTGATGACCGACTTTGATAGACTGGACTCTTCTCAGCAGTGCAGTGATATAAGTCAACCCCAGAAGACTCATGATGGAGAGAAATGTGTGCATCCAGAGAAAGAACTAGAAAGAACTGAGTTTATATCCAGATGGAAGCAAAATACCTGATCTTTTTCCTTTTCTTGTTTGGTTTTTTGTCCTCTTTACCATTTTTCATTCCATCTGATATAATCCGTCTTTATAACCTGACTAATGCATAATGTGAAAGTATTTACCGATCCTATACTTGACTATATGCCACCATGGAGGGGAGGGGAAGGAGGGGGACAAAATGTGAAACTCAAGGAATTGTGGAATTGAATCCTGTAAACTAAAAGTAAACAAACAAATTTTAAAAATAAATAAATTAATTTTTAAAAAAAGAGAGAGTTACCTAGAGCTGTAATGTCAAACTCAAATAGAAACAGGACCCACTATGCCCTGCATAAGAATCTTTGCATACATACTGACTTAGAAAACCACTTATTAACATTATATATGTTCTATGGTATTTTGTTAAATATTTCCCAATTACATTGCTGCTTACTTCTAGAGCACTAAAAGATTAAGTGACTTGCTCTGAGTCATACAATTACTGTGTGCCAGGGGTGAGACTTGAACCCTAGTCTTCTGCTTCTGGCTTCACCCTCTGTTGTGTCATGCTCCTTCCTGAAAGTTGGATGGCAAACGTATATAAGGACTGGCACAAATATAAAGTTAATGTCCATTACTTAATAGAAAAGTTAGAAAAGTTGTCAAAAGTTATGGTCTTCAAAATAAAAAAAAAATACAACCTGTCAACAACAATGTGAACAGTGCTTCAAATCCCTAATAAAAAGAGAAATGAAAATGAAAGCTTCTCTGAGGTTCCACCTTGCACCCATCAAGTGAGCAAAGTTGCCCCAAAAAAGGAAAATGAAGAATGTTGAGGGAACTGTAGGGAAGGAGGCCCATGTACTATTGGTAGAGCTTTCCATTCTGTGGCGGTCAAAGACATCTAGAAAATTGCTTGCTGTCTCAGGGAGAGGGAAAAGAAAGGAGGGAGAGAATTTGGAACTCAGAACTTTTTAAAATGATTATTAAAAATTGTTTTTACATGTAATTGTGAAAAAATAAAATGTTGTTTTACAAAAAAAGAAGATACCAAGGAAGGTCCCATATATACTAAAATAGTTATAGTAACACTTTCTCTAATATAGAAAATTGGGGAATGAGTGCCCATCAGTTAAGAGATAGGTTTTAAAAAATTATGATATATGACTGTAATGAAATACTATTCATGCTATAATAAATGAAAATATGCAGAGTTCATAGAAACTTGGGAAGACATATATAATTGATATAGAACAAAGCAAGCTGAATCAGGAGAACAAAATATACAGTAACATAAACAAAAATAACATAGGCCACTGAACTCTGACTTGTTGAATTTTGAACTGTGAATTTTTTTTCCACACCTGTTGGAAGGGAATTCAGATAGACAAGGCAGGGGGTAGTGAGGGGGTATATAGAAGAGGGGACAGATGTAAGAGATATTGCAGAGACAAAATGAATAGGACAGAGAATTGTGGGAAATTAGTAGAATGAGAGCTCACAGGGGTTCCTTGCTTATTATTGAGGCCCCTCAAAAAAAATAGAAACAGAAAACAAACATTTTTGTAGAAATCTTCACAATAAAATAAAAATTCAACAGAAATACAGCAAGAAAACCAAAGAACAGCTCAAATACGAATATATTATAATAAGAGAAGTAAAGGAGGTAAGCATCAGAAAAAATAAACTTCCATAAAATATCAGAAATAGTATTAGAAACAAAACAAAAAGTATCAAGCAATATGATTAATATTACATAGATGTTGGGTAACAGAGACACTTGAGGAACTAATGTAAGAACCAAAATTAGCACCCAAATACTCATGAGAGGAATTACAAGAACTATTGCACATATGGGAAAAAAAATAGTTAAAAAATAAGTGGTAGCAACTAAAATAATTACAATAGCAAAATACAAAATGGCAGCCCACTGAAGTATAAAATGAAACACTTAAAATAATTCCACTAAAATCAGTTTGTAATCAGTGCAGGTGCAAGTGATAGATTCCAGGATAGAACAAAGAGAAGAAATTTCATGATTATTGACTTCCCAGAAAATATTGAAGAAGAAAAGTATATGATAACTATATTTCAGGAAACTGTCATCAGGAACTTCCCAGAATTTTTTCTTTAAAAAAAAAAAGGTAATAATGTTCTGCATATAAAATTCACAGAACTCTGAGAAACTCAAAATTCATTTCAACAACTTCACCTTTAGAAAGATAGTGTCCCAAAAATCCAGGCACCAAAATGACATCCATACAAACCACCAGAACTTTTTACAATATACGGGAAATGACCAAAGACATGGGGTCGCAATCGTTGTGCATTTTAAAAGCATATTCCTCCATTTTTCACAGATATAAAAGTTGGGTATTTCAAACCAATATAGTGTCAGGAGGAAAAGCAGCGTATTTCAAGCCTTTGGAACTGAACTGGAGAGATCAGTCAGTAAACATTTGCTAAGCGGCCGTGTGCCAGGGGCTGTGCTAAACATTGGAAATACAAAGAAAAGCAAATTATCATATCCCCGTTCTCAAGGAGCTCATAGTCTAATGGAGGAGACAGAATGCAAAGAGCTACATGCAAATATGCGCTATACACAGGATAAATTGCAGGTAACCAACAGAGGGAAGGCATTAGCATTAAGGGAGCATGGGAAAGGTTTCTTGTAGAAGATGGGATTTTAGTTGGGACTTGAAGCTAGCAGGCAGAGAATTTCAGGCATGGCAGAAACAGGCAATAAAAACGGAGTCAAGAGTCTTGTAGGAGAAACAGCAAGGAGACCAGTTTTACTGGATCTTACAGTTTACAGTTCTTGAAAGGGAATGAAGCATTAAAAAAAATACTGGAAAGGTGGGAAACAGGGCAAGTTGTGGAGGGCTTTGAATGCCAGACAGACTTTATATTTGATCTTGGAGGTGATAATGAGTCATTGGAGTTTATTTAATAGAGAGATGACACGATCAGACCTGCACTTGAGGAAGATAGCTTTGGCAGCCAAGTCGGGGAAAGACTTGAGGCAGGGAGACCAACCAGGAGATCATTGAAATGATCTAGGTATGAGATGATAAGAATCTGCACCAAGATGGTGGCAGTACCAGAGGAAAGAAGAGGGCTATATGCAAGACATGTTATAAAGGTAGAAATGAAAGGACTTGACAGTGGATTGGATGTAGGGGTGGAGAGAAAGGGAAGAATAAAGAATGGCACCTAGATTGCTGGCCTGGGGTATTGATGGTACCCTTAGCAGTAATATAGAAGTTAGGAGGAAGGGAAGATTTGAGGGGAAAGATTGTTTCAGTTTTGTACGTGTTGAATTTAAAAGTCTATAGGACATACCAGCTCAAGATGTCCAATAGGCAGTTGGAGATGGAAGACTGAAAGTCAGCAGAAAGGTTAGGGTAAGTATATAAGATATCATCAGCATAGTGATGATAATTGAATCCGAGAGCTGATGGGATCACTAAGTGAAGTGGAAAGGAGGGTCCAGGACAGAGCCAGATAGGATACCCATGGTTAGCAGGTGTGACTTGGATCAAGATTCAGCAATGGAGACTGAGAAATGGTCAAATAAATAGGAGGAGAACTAGGAGAAGATAGTGTCCTTAAAGCCTTAGAAAGAATGGCAAGGAGAAGAGAGTGACTGGCAGTGTCAGTAGGCTCAGAGAAATCAAGACAGATGATTGTGTAAAGGCTATGAGATTTGGCTATTAAAAGGTTGTTAGTAACTTTAGAGAGAGAGATTTCAGTTGAATCATAAAGTTGGAAGCCAGGCTGTGGGGAATTAAGAAGAGAGTGAGAAGAGAGCAAGTGGAGACACCAGTTGTAAAGGACTTTCTCAGGGAGTTTGGCCACAAAAGGGAGGAGAAATATAGAATGACAGCTAGCAGGGATGGAAGGATCAAGTGAAGAGGTTCTTTTGAGAGTGGAACACCGTGTTTGTAGGCATTAAGGGAAGCAACCAAGTGGAAAAGGAGAAATTGAAGAAAAGAGTGGTGATGACCGAAAGGGCAAGCTACTGGAGAAGAGAGAATGGAATAGGACCACGTTTTCAACTAGAGGAATTTGCTTTTGAAAGAATTCTCATTAGGTGAGGCCAGGGTGAAAGAAAGAGATGATGGCAGAAGACACCTGTAAGATGTGAGTTGAGGAGGGGAAGAGGAGGTTTTCAGTGAATGGCCTCACTTTTTCCCATGTGTATATTTTTCATTTATACTATTATGGGAAATATTCAGTTATTTTATTTGTAATTATAAAAAATTTAAAAATACATAGTGTGGTGAATAAATTATTAGAATACTGAACAAATTGTATATTTAAATATAGCTTGTATTATAATGAAGTTATATGATGCTATTTAAAAGAGATTTGAAATTTTTTAACAGGAAGACATAAAATGATTCAAGAAAGACAAGTAGAGTTAAAAGATCAACATATATACTGAGTTTTTTTTTTAATGACAACAAAACTATTGAGTATATAACTCATTTACATAGTGCTTTAAGGTTTACAGAATGCCTTCTTCCCAACAATCCTGTAAAGTCAGTAGCACAAAATTTTAGCTCCATTTTGCAGATGAGGAAACTAAGGCTTAGAGAGAGGTGGTGTCTTTTTCTTCATTGTTTAGCTAGTATTGGAAATGGGAAGGATATGGAGAGAAGAGAGTTCAGAGGAGGACTTAGAGCAAAAGATTAATGCTTTATTAAATATAAGATTTACTTTTATCACAATGTAAATAGATTTTATTTTATGGTTTTCCATGAAATGTTATTTCTGTTCTATTATTTATTAAGCTTAGTAATATACAAACTTTATATTTTTTTAAATTGGCAGGACTTAGCATGTAATTGAATGTGAAGGTGAGAGAAGGAAAAGAATCAATAAGCATTTCTTAAGTACTTACTATATGCCAGGTACTGTACTAAGCATTAGGGATACAAAGAAAAGGCAAAAAATGCCCCTGTCCTTAAGGAACTTATATTTTAATGGAAGCAGAAATAGGTGTATTCAAGATAACTAGAGCCGATCAAAGGTAACCTAAAAGGAAAAGGCACTCACCGTTGGAAGAACTGGGCAAGACCTCTTCCAAGTAGATAGAATTTGAGCTGGAGTCTTGAAAGAAGCCCCAGAAAAAAGCTAAGAGAGTGGAATTGAGGAGGGAGAGCTTTCTAGGCATGAGGGACAGGCAATGTAAAGGCATAGGAAGTGGTCCAGCAGTACAACTTTAAACAGTTGAGACTTAATGGCGATGACGCTGACAAAATCAACTAAATTAAAAAGTAATAAGTGTAGGTCAAAGACCTTAAGATTGCTTTTGGACTTGTGGGTTTGTGGCTCTGAAGTTAAGGCAGAGATAGATTAGTGCTGGAGCTACGGATTTGGAATCATTTGTGTGGAGATCATAGTTGTGATCAAAGTAAGTGAATTGGATTACCAAAAAATAATTTATAGGAAAGAAAGCCAAAGATACAGCCTTGTGAAACACCTACCATAAATTGTCAGAAGGGGCAAGGAGCCATCATGGTAGACTGAAAGAACAGTTGGAGAAGTAACAGGACAATCCCTGGTCTTCTTTTCCTCAGATCCTAGATTTTGGACTGGCCCGGCATACAGATGATGAAATGACAGGCTACGTGGCCACCAGGTGGTACAGGGCTCCTGAAATCATGCTGAACTGGATGCATTACAACCAGACAGGTATTTCTTGCTGATCATTGTTTAACATGTTATTGAGGTTTTAAAAAAAAAAAACTCACCCACAGGCCTCCTTTCTTCCCCTATTCATTTTTTTTAAAGGTTTGTATATAGTAGCAATCAGGTTTTCATAACTGTTGTTCAAACTGTTGTTTTGCCCTTTTAAATTTTCAGTAACATCTCCTTAGAGTATTTCTCCTTGTGGATAAAAGATCCCTTTGGTATTTGGACAGATCATTTTATTGGCAGACTCTGTCATCCTGCCATTAAAAAAACTTCCTGATGCTTTGTGGCCATTACATTACTTCCACCTTAGGTATAGGTTTTAATGAATTCTGCCTCTATAAAAGGAGAAAGTTGACAACATCAACTTAGAAACATTGGTATAACCTGAGGAATATGATTTTGTCACATAAACTGGATGTCTTTATATAGCAGATATTTAAGATGTTTGAGTTTAAAATGTTCATCCTTGAGTTGTTCAGTTCATTTGTTGCCAAATATACTTTCGTTGCATTTTTATTTCTCTTTCATTTATTTTTGCCTAGTTGATATTTGGTCAGTGGGATGCATAATGGCGGAACTGTTGACTGGAAGGACACTGTTTCCGGGTACAGACCGTATCCTTTAAGAAGTTTTGTTTTCTTTCCTTTTCTTTCAGCCCAAATGAGAGTATATCACCTCGTATGCCATCCCCAGGGATGGTTCTCAGTTGTATTTGCATTCTAGACTTACTTTATGAGGTCCACATTACTACTTAGCTACAGGTCACTTTATACAGTGAGATGGGGGGGGAAATCTTACAAATCAGAAAAGTACATTAAATCTATGGTTTGTCATCTCTTCACAGTGAGTCCCTTATCGCAGTAATCTTACTGCAACAGACCTGAATGAGTTTAGAGTCTATGCACTAAGATCTCTCAGTCCCCATGACAAGCATAGGTTGCTGTATTGCAGATATTAACTTAGCACAAGGTGCTCTTGATAAATTAGAGAACTCTTCTCTGAAATGTTAAATCTCTATTTGTTCTCCCCACTGATACATCGGCTGGCTCTGTGTGATAAGGGTGAGGAATGATCACTTACTGACCATGTGCCTTTCTTTCTTTGAACCTCTTTATTCTTATCCAAATTACCTAATTTTTTTTATTAATTCAGGGACACATTAAGTTGGGAACTAGGTGGTGCAGTGGAATGAATGCTGAGCCTGGAGACAAGGAGACCTAAGTTCAAATCCAGCCCCAGACATTTATGAGTCATGTGACCCTGGACAAGTCACTTGAACCTCTGTCTGCCCGTTTCCTCAACTGTAAAATGCAGATAGATGATAACATCTACCTGCTAGGGTTGTTATGAGGATCAAGTGAGATAATATTTATAAAATGCTTAGGAATCTACCTGGCACATAGCAGGTAGTTAACAATGCTTATTTCCTTCTATCCAATGATGTAGTTTAAGGTTCATCCAAACACCTTTAACTTTTGACTTTCTTCTTTCTGTTGTGCTCCTTTGACCATTTCATTAAACAGCAGTGTTACTAGATTGTGATTTGCTAAAACTCTGATCCATCCCAAATTTGTAGCTCTGGAAGATTGAATTATGGAGCAAAATGAGGGTTGTGAAGGATAGATTATCTGTAAATTTTAGTTACTTATATATGTTATAATTGGCTTTTGGTGGAGGATTCATAATTAATTGCATTTGCCCCAGAACTGACCAGTCATCCTACAGATTCAGAAGCCATTATACCAGCTCACTTGAGAGTGACCAAACAGGTCCTGGGGGAAAAAAAACTGGCCTAAAACTAATGAGATTGACCTAGAAACTAAAATGTTAATTTATTAATTTATAATTGGGGATATGTCTTTATAATAATTATAATATTCATGTTCCCTATTCAGGGTACTTCCTAATACTGTAACTGAGATACCAGATTAAAAAATCATAACATTACTTGGTGAGTATGGTGCCCAAAAGAGAATAGTCTTTTAAATGATAATTCTTATTATAAGTTATAGAATCCCATATGAATTATCTTTCTCTACCAGAGAAGATAATGATGTCCTAATAAAATAGAATACTTATGTCTTCCAAATAAAGGTGCCACTTTTCCCAGAACAAGATTAGATACATGCTGACAGAAGTCCATTACTTGTGGCTCTTGTTTTTAAGTTCTATGATGATTTAATTTCTGGTGTTATTTCCTAATAACTTCCTGGTTGGTCCATGAGTGTCTTTTCCTTCTCTGACCTTTCTCTGATCCACCTTGTACTTGATGGTTTTCCCATGTATATGAATTTGTACTTAATGCACCTCGAAGCATTCTCTTCAGAAACTCATCCTGGGTACTGCTGTCCTTGGCTCATTGCCTCTTCTTCTTGATAGTATGTGTGCACACACACACACACACGCACACGCATGCATGCACATACACACACACACTCTGTACCTCCTTGGACCCAGTTTTCCTGAATGTAAAATGAGGAGTTTGGACTAAATGAGCTCTAAGGTGCCTTCCAATTTTAAATCTATGATTATGTATGTGTGAATATTATATATGCATGTATGTGTGTTATTGTGGATAGAGTACCAGGTCTGGAGTCAAAAAGACCTGAATTCAAATGCCGTCTCAGACACTAACCATGAGACCCTGGGCAGGTTCACTTAACCCTGTTTGCCTCCCCTTTCCTCATCTGTAAAATGAGCTGGAGAAGGAAGTGGTAAACCACTCTAGTATCTCTGCCAAGAAAACCCCAAATAGGGTTAAATAGAGTTGGACATGACTGAGTAGCAACAAGCAGTATTGACTATACCTACCTGCATGCTTGCATACATGTGACTATAATCTTCTAAAGATGAATCTGCTCCCTTGTTTTGTTCCAAAACCCATCAATGACACTAATAGTGAGAACTTTGTGCCAAGATTCAAGACAGGAGAAGGGCAAACTCCTGCTCCTGAATCCTTCATTTCATGTCTGTTTATCCTATACATTGAACTAGACCAACTAACTCTTTACTCAAGATCTTAAAGAAATCTTTGCTGCCATACCATAGATAAAGTGAGATCTAGTTATAGATAGATAACAAAAACTCTGAAAAGAGCCCTTATTAATAGGTTTTTTTAAAAATTTGTAGGGGTGGCTAGGTGGCACAGTGAATAGAGCACCAGTCCTGGAGTCAGGAGGACCTGAGTTCAAATCCGACCTCAGACACTTAACACAAAAAACTAGCCGTGTGACCTTGGACAAGTCACTTAACCCCAATTGCCCTCCCCCCAAAAAAAGCAAAAATAAAAAATTCGTGAAAGTTGTTTCTAACTATTGAGTAACATACCTTTTCAACTAAATATACCTAGACCTTTAATCAAATGTAACTTCCCTAATTTGCCATCCAATACTGTTGTTCCTTGTGTGGTCGCCCTTTCTATATTTGTACTGCTTCATTTACAGATTCACATTAGAAGCACCATCATTTATGATCTTCCTACCTATTGTATAATCAGATTTTACTTCTCTCTCTTTTTTTTAACTTTTGCCAAGTCTGAAAAGAAGCTATTTTGTCAGCAGCTGTTCTTTGGTTACATGGTTTTTGACTAGAAAAGGATTTAAAAGGATGATTTAACATGGGCATAACATTTTTAGTCTCTGTTCTCATTCTTCTTTCCATCAGGTTGCTAGAACTTTTATTATCTACCTTTTTGATAAAATTATATTCCTGCCTCTAGATTTCATGGTAATTCAAGCTTGTATGCATGGGCAGCATCAGTGCTTTAGAAAACAAAAGACTTTCATGTCTTTATATCGTTAAAACATATCTCAATATAAAAACTAACTTCTAGAAAGTACTATTTATACTCAATACACAGTTTTCTTTGTGTTTCTCATATTTTGCTAATCATATCCATTTTAGAACTGGTGGATTTCTGAAGGTATCTTCCTTATTTCCTTTGGAACCCTAAAATCATTTTTTGCCTGTATCATTTTTTTCCTCCCTTTAAGGTCAATGTCCTTCCAGGAAGTGTCTTTTGTTAATAACAAGTAGGACCTTCTGTAAGTGTTAAAGAGCACTGATTCTTAGAGTTAATTATATATTGCTGGCTTGGAATTCTCTGCTCTCTGTAGCTTTGCAAAGGCCTACCATTAAGCTTACTCCAGGTCTGCTGTTTACAGAGAGAGACTGGAATTGTGATGAGCTTGTACCAAAGTGATAAAAAAAAAAAACAACTTAACAACTGTATGAGCATTTAAAGTCATTATATCTGAATTTTTTTTATTATATCAATTCAGTAATCTTGAAACAAGTGAAATAATTCAGAAATATGACCAAGGAAGCCCCAAAGTAAAACAGCCCCATGCAGAAAAAATGTGCGTTATTACACAGGCATTGAAATTGTGGTTTGTCTGTCAGACGTGAGTTAGCACAGCTTTCACGTGGTCTTATTTTCCCTTCCTAGGTGAATTTCTCTCTTCCTTTTCTCTCCTTGTTAAACAGTGAATGGTTACAGAGGATGCTTAGCCAGAAGTTATGATGGCCTGTTTGCCAGTAACAACTGCCCTGCTGAGCATCATTTTTCTTTCAGTTTAGCAGATGTTTTAAGTGCACAGTACTGTGCTTTTATTGGGCATAGGAAACTGTTAACACAAGGACACTCCAACAGAAAAGCCTGGAGTACATACAGGGGAAAGGACAAATGATCTAATTTGGTGGAAGTACATAGATGGAAATGATGCTGGGTAAAGCTGGAGAAGTAAGACAGGGTCAGTTTGTAGAGGGCCATGGATAGCCAGCGAAGAAGTTGGAGCCTTATGTGGGACTGTTGTAATCTATATTGTTATTTTATTGTTGCATCATTCTTTGATATTTCATTGGTTAACAGTTAGCTTGTACCTTTGAGATTATATGATAATTAGACTCAGTGGGTCTAATCCACAATTTTGCCTAGGGATGACCCTGCCCTGTCATTAAAAGTCAGAATATTAGGTAGGTTACTGACACCCACATAATTAAAAGCAAGATTTATTACTTTTGTGTATTTTTTTTCAGGGAAAAATAATCTAGTCTATAAACTTAATACAGTGGTAGAGATTTATTATTTTCTGTTTCACAATTCTCTCAAGTTGCTATGATTGAAGAATGTTAGACTTAACAGTTTAGGTGCATATCTTTTTTATGACTGCTGCCAAGTGAATTTTTGTGGTTTTCTGGGTTGTACTCAATTTAAAAATTGTCTTTAGATAGCAAAATAATCTTTGCAGAAAATGGAGAGAGAACCAAATATAGAGAACCCGTGGTTTAGAGATGAGCCAATAAAGAGCATTTGATATAGATTAATGTGATCCAGTGGTTCATAGTTGTCATGAATTGTTAGGAATGTTTTGCAATAGTTTTCTCCAGCCCAAATGATTACTGGTAAGCTATGTGGTGTAGATATTTTATGGCACCACAGATTAATTTATTGGCTTATATCTTAGCCCAGAGGAGACATTTGTTTGTCCTTGGCAGTGCTTGAAAATTTCTTCCTCTGTATGTTGTTGTCCCCAGGGAGCTTTGAATTTTTACAATAGCACATGTGACTTGACATCACAGAATTAATGCTGATATGTGGTAGTAGTAGTATGAATGTAGATATGAGTGTAGAATTTTCTGGCTTTTTTTTTTTAACAGAATGGAAAATGTTTTCTTTCTTTTTGGAGGACAGTTGGAGTTAAGTGACTTGCCCACGGTCACATGGCTAGTTTTTTTTGTGTTAAGTGTCTGAGGCTGGATCCGAACTCAGGTTCTTCTTACTCCAGGGCCGGTACTCTATTTTCACTGCGCCACCTAGCCGCACCTGTTTTTTTTTTTTTAATGTTTTCTTTCATTTTAAAACATTCTGCAAGTATTAGTCTGTAAGTTGGTGACTCACCCCTATGGAGAAAAGGAAAAAAACATCAACCAAGTCTATATCTGCATTGCTGAGGTGGGCATTTGACCACTCAGAAAGTCTTGAACATTTTATCTCCTTAGCTATTATTTGCTATTCCTTTTGAGGGACCAGGATTGTCTGATATAAGAATGCTAGAGTCATCATAGGCTTCTAGAATTTAGAGCTGTTTAATAATTTTACAGATCATTCAATTTAATCCCTTCATTTTACAGAAGAGGAAATTACTTTCCAGTATGACTGAAATCTACCTCAGCCCTCTAATCACACCCTCGAGTATAGCTTCAGATGTGGGTTCCCCTACCCTCCATATGATCTGTAAAATTATGGAAAAGCCCAGTTATCTCATTTATCCTAGTTTTCTCACATGTATGTCTCATATAAAGACCCATTTTGTAATAACCTCATTTTTTAAAGACCTCTCTTCGTCTCACTATCAAAGTGATTTTAAAATAGAACATTTGTTCTGCTTGCCTCTGTTAGAGGACAGACTTGTCAGAAGTTCTTGTTACAAATCCCAATTCTCACAGCAGAGATTTTGTAGATTGATTTCACTGAATGTATATATAAATCCAGCATTATTTCTGGGAATTATTTTCATAAGTACATTATTAAACTGTCTTTTTGAAAGCTTAGTTTTATCTCATAATTGAGGTAACTGTAAGTTGTCAGCTATACATAGAGATGTCATAGAATTTCAAGGTGAATATCTTAGATCATATGAACCAATAATGTCATCTCTTCCCTTCTACCCATAAACCACTCCCATCCCCTTATAGGGTAAAAGTTAAATTGATTTGCCCAAGATCACACAACTAGTTAGTGGCAAAACTGTAACTGAAACCCAGGTTTCCCAGTTATTGGACTAGTGTTCTAAACTGACTTTTTTGTAAATTGATTCATACATTAAATGAAAAGAGAATAAATGGTGCCGTAAAACCTTTAGTAAAGCAAATAATTATAAACTGATTTATCTGACTTGTTGGTTAGATGTTTATCTTTCTCAGGGACTCTTAATCTGGGATGTCTGAACTTAAAAAAAAATATCTTGAAAACTTTCAATGTGATAGGTTTCCTTTGTATTTTTATTTTATTATATTTTTAAAAACATTATTCCAAAAAGAAGTCCATTTGTTTCATCAGATTGCTAAAGAAGGTCCATGACACAATGAAGATTCAGCATTGCTGGTCTTTTCTTAAAGTAAGGTATACCTGTCCCCTTTTCTTTCCCGAATAAGTATGCCTTCTCATAGCTTTTAGTATACAGGTGTCTTGGAATGGAGGCTTGGTGCTAAAACCTGGATATTTTTCTAAAGATTTGTCAACATTTTGTACTGTAAGCCCTAAAATTTTTAATCTCATAAAGTAATGGATCTCAGTGAATCCATACTGATTTGCCTTTGTTTTTCATGGAATATAAGTTGTTTTAATTAAGAATTCTCTTTCTTTGGACTGTTGCTCATTTCTGATCTATGTTGGGGGAAAGCTTGAGGCAAGATGCCAATAATCCTATTAATAAAATTTTGTAACCCTAAGACATATGCAAAGCAATGATTTCTTAAAATTAGGAGGGAACCTCTCTTTCACATATTGTCATTAACAGAAACATTTAAATGTGCTTCTCACATTCATTCAAGGGGGTGGCATATCTTTTTTCCTTATCATTTTGTAGAGTCTGAGACTAATTTAAAGATATAAATGATTCATGAGACTAAGTATTCCTAAGGGTGGAGCCATGGGGATCACATTGAAACACCCCAGTGTCTACCACCACTCACCAGCCATCATCCTCTGTTAGTCCAATTCGGTTTGGGGACTGGCCCTGAGCATTCTGACATCAGCCCCCAAACCTAGTTTAGAGCTATAGCTGCTTACGTGTGTTCTCCCAGAGTGAGAATCTATATACTCCTTGTGCCTGATGCAATAGAGTTGTTTGTACAGAATTTGCTTAAATGCTAAGTACTTTTGTGGTACTTGGGAAAAAACATCAAGATACCAGCAGCAGGTAAGAAATAGAATTATTTCTTTATCATAAAAAGATTTACTTTAATTATTTTTTTCCTTCAGCCTTACCTTGACAATAAATACTGCTCATCAAAACTTAAGACCCCTGGGCCCTCTTCCCAGGAGGTACATAACCAGCAAAATGTAAAAGGTCCATATTTTTTATTACTAGCCTTTATTCTCATCCAAAAAGTATTGAATCTTAAAAGGGTTTGAATTAAAGGGAATCAGTTTATGGTTGAACACTAAGTAGCTAGAGCCAGGGAGAAAGTTCAGGTTGAGTTAGTGTGATACTTTATCATCATTTGTTGATAATTTCATCATCTGTAGTACTTCAGATTTTTTAAAATTTGTCTTCTTAGAATTACTCTGAATTTTAATTTAGCTTTTCTTTCTTTGCCAATAGGGAAGCTGAGATAGAAAAGAGGCAGTCTAAGATAGGGTAGCTAGGTGACTCAGTGCAGTGGGTAGAGTGCTGGGCCTGGAGTCAGAAAGACCTGAGTTCCAGTTCAGCCTCAGACAGCTGTATGACCGTGAGCAAGTCATTTATTTAACCCTGTTTGCCTTGGTTTCTTCTTCTGTGAGATGAACTGGAGAAGGAAATGGCAAGCTCCTCCATTATCTTTGCCAAGAAAACCCCAAATGGGGTCACAAAGATTTGGACACAACCAAACAGCAACAACAAAAAATCCAATGATGTGTGGGGCTAAATTTGGAATATTTATTTTAATTCTAACTGAGGTGGTGGTGTTTTTTTTTAATGAAGAATAGTTTGAGTGATTTTACAAGATACTCTTCCGCTTCCTTTTTAATTTCCCTCTGTATACAAGGCTGATAAGCTAAAACCAAATAGAACCCTCTTCTATTAGACATTCTAGCCAATTCAGATTAATTTGGTGTGTAGTTGGAGACTGTACCAGGAAGTGTTGACTACTAGAGGTGAAGGTTGGTTTTTTTTTTTTATTTTATGGTTTACTAGATAAAGAGCCATTGAGGATGTATGGATTTTGCCAAGCATTCTGCTTCATTAGGCTTTAACCTAATGAATCTGACCAGCTTTTTTAGTGTACCTAGAAGGAGCATGTAGAGGGGGAGTGCCCTCTACTGGCTATTAATATTTATTGTCCTTTGCTGTCTATCCAGAGGATGTAATTCACATTATTTGCCCTTATGATCTTAGTGGTCATGATATTATCACTCCACAAACGTTTTATTTAGTCCATGTTTGCAAGGTATGCTCACAGATAGATAGGCTGTGCCCCTAGCAGGGCACTGCCCTGCCTCTGTTTGTGCCGTGCTCATTAATGCTCATAGCTTAGACAACTACTAATACTTTGGTGGAGGATGAAGAGCTTAAGTACATGGATTGAGAATCTCTTGAAAGAGTAATGGTTTTGTGTTCTTAATTATGACCATCACAGCAAAGTACCAGTTATAGTAGTTTAATTTCCTTGACAAATGATATATAAAGTTGTAGCCAGTGTATAATATGAATGTAATCTGGGCGTGCATATTATGGCATTTGAATCTTCTAAAGGAAGTGCATGTTCTAACTGATCATCTTATGGAAACCTGATATAGTGGAATTTTCCATTTTGTTTTTATTTTGGTGTTTCATTTTGATTTTGTCCCAACATTTTCCTTTATAGTCCACCATTAGATATTGATCAGTTGAAGCTCATTTTAAGACTCGTTGGAACCCCAGGGGCTGAGCTTTTGAAGAAAATCTCTTCAGAGTCTGTGAGTTGATGCTTTGATTGTCAATGTTTGCCCTCTTGGGAATCCAATATGAGTCTCTGCTTTGCCTTTCATGGATCTTTCAGCTTAGTCTGTACTTTACCCTAGGCGTGTCTATCAGTATCTATATGCCTTTTGTGGGTTTATCAGCACTTCAAGGATGTTGCTGTAGAAATGTGTCTCTCTCTCACTCTTTCTTTTTCCTAGTCTCTGTCTCTAGTCAATTCTTGGGTTATGTGAGTCTCCAGTGCTGTAGTATCTATTCTCCCTAGATTAACAGGATTTAAGATTTCAGCTTATTTCAAGAAATAAATAGAAAATTCCCTATTTACAACTGGTACACAAAACTAGCATTTGTGTGATCCTTCTGAGAAGTTTCAAATGATGCCATGTTGCAGTCCCTCTTTGGGCAGATGTTTGTTCTCGGCGCATGGGATCTACTCTAAATTGCTTATTCACTCAAGGAATAGAATATGCATCGTTAGGACTGTAGGACACCATAGACTACCTTTAAAGTCAGAAGTAACATCCCAAGTAGGTTTCGGTTTCCAAAAAGCAGAAGGATAGACTGTACTCTTACAGGATGTCTCTCTCTCTGTCCTCCAAACCACTCGTAGAATTGTAGAACATCAGAGCTACAAGAACCTTGGAGACCGTACAGTCCAGCCCCCTCGTTTATATGTGGAAGAGGCATCCCAGTCCTAACACCTCACAGCCGCCTTTCCATTCCTTCTTCTTCCTATGTAACTGGAAGTTGACAAAAACTGAGAAAAGAACAGTGGACATCACACAGCTAGTCTGGCCACTGAATCATTCCTTTTCTGTATCTTAGTGATGGGCTAGTGGAGAGAAGCAGCCATGGAATATGACATTGGCTTTCCTTCCCTTTGCCCTTCTTGCTTCTAAACACCATGCTGGTGCCGCAGGAGACAGAGAAGGCAGCGCCTCTCCCTGTACCATAACCAGCCTGTGGTCATTGTCCCTGCAGCTTTGTAGAAAAGGGGAGAGGGAAACACTGGTGCTGAGCTCCAGGTCTTTACCTTCTTTCCTGTGCTTCTCTGGCTAACCATTCAACATTTCTGGCTGTCTTGGCTCCTGCTTCCCTGTGGGAAGCCTGCTGAGCAGCTAGAGTATCAAGCAGGTGAGTCGGGAATGTTATTTTCGTGTCTGACAAAATAAATAATCTTGTTTATATCTAGCACCTCCATTTGAAGTATGTCAAAGCACATTAAAATTCTGAATTTTCACAGCATATCTTTGAGGGTCATGGAGGTTTGTTGTTGACCGTGGGTTGTTTTGAGGGACTAATAGACTCTCATTTGCCAAAGTCATACATTGAGTCACTAAGAGGTCAGATGTCCTGATAACAAGATTTTATCCATAATGCCTTTCCATGGTTACAAACTATATTGGAAAGTCATATTCAGAGGGGTTAACTAACTTTAGGGTCTGTTCAAAAAGCATTTCCTTTTATTCCAGAGAATACAGAAGCCAGTTTGGAATGAATTGAGGAAATTATGAGGCTTCAGCAAGAAATAACAAGACTACTCTGTGTTTTTGCTCAGAAACAGATGAGCTCATAGAAGTTTTATGATTAAATAGCTTAATTGGTTGGAGGATGGTGCTGAGATTAAAATCATAAGTTAAAACCCTGTATTAGTCACCTTTATTCTATCCTCTGGCCACTGTAATTACAACCCATCTATCTTGTAGATCTGTGCATTATTTTAAAAGGAAAGCTATAAGCCAGTGTGCATATAAACCTGTGAGTCCATCATCAGCTACCAGAATGGGGGTGGGGAGTCAGGACCCTCAAAGTATATACATTCTGAGGATGGGGAAGATGACTAGCATCTTCCTTGCTATAAAATAGGGTGAGGCTATAGATTTTTATTATAACGGTTTTATTTAGAGTAATGGATAAATGAGAGGGGAGCCTAGAGTGTGTCCAGATGAAATCATACTGAGTATAGGAAGAAAGGAAAACATTTTCAGGAACTATGTCAAGATGGCAGAGTAGAACACTACAAGAGAAGGAAACTTGGAAATCCCCACCATTTGTTCTACATGTTGTTGTGTGTTTTAAGTGGAACAAAGTCATGCATTTTTTGAAACACATAGAAAAGGCAGCAGCTTTCTGACTCCCAAAAAAAGCATTGCATTAATGATATCATCATTTTATTAGACATTCAGAGATACTGTCTGTGCTCAGAGACTGAGTAAGAAAATGAGATGATAATCTGAGGATAAGTTGGGAAATTATCTGTAAAAGGAGTAGGCTTCATGACATTTGGCAAAGCACAGAGCTCCTTTGGTGGTGGAACTATTATCCTAATACCTATAGAAATCGGTGAAGAAGGGAGACAAAGGACACAGAGAACTTGCAGGTACTCTCTCCTCTCACTCCACCTGGTAAAAGTAGATGTTGTTATTTCTCTAGATAGGAAGAAATGCCAGTTTGGACAGTAGCGTTAGGGTGCAGAATTATTGACAGTCCAAGGCCCATCAGTGATCAAGAATGGTAGATTCAGGGTGAGGGGTAAGTTATATGAATAACTCTGAAGCAAGTGAGCAAAAACACGAATTTAGTTCAACAGTTATGTTTTGAGTACCTACTGTGTAAGAAATGGGAAATAATTGGTAATAGAACTTCTAGAGCCTTCAGCTCTTCTAGTCGTAGCGAAGTTCCTTAAATAATATGTTGTGAAGACATTTCTCAGCCATTGACAGGATAGTTAGAGGAGACATATTGTCAAACAGATAGATGTGCTGATGCATTTGGAAGACCTCTTGACCATTCCCTAATAAGATGTTTTTTAACTGCATGGTTTTTGAAAGAACATCTTCCTCATAGCATTTTGATGTTTGAATACTTTTCCACCTGATATGGGCTTGTAGGAGAATTGGGGGAGTAGAAGGTGAGGATGAGGTCATTGTGGGTAGGAGAGCCATTTTGGCACATGCCTTGGTAAATCACTGCAGCATGAGGTTTTTATTTTTGCTTTACCATGACTTTCCTTCCACTTTCTCTACACGCACTGATTTATTGTATATGTGTGCGTGTGTGTGTGTGTGTGTTCATGTTTTTGCTAATGTCTCCCTGACCTTGCAATTGCTCTGGCCTTATTGCTTTACCTACCTGTTTCTTGCATTTCGAGGGAAAATGCCTTGGAGAGCCTCCACCAACCTGTGCCACGAAAATCTGGCTACTTTCTGAGTGGTCAGGTCCAATTCTGAATTTGGTGGATATTTTATACCATACAGAGTAGAGTCAAATCCTTGCATTAATCTCTATCCACCATTTTCCCAAGGGATAAGAACATTTGGATCACAACTAGCCAAAAAAAAAAAAGTTCTGTAGCTGACATCCTGGATCAAGATTGAGAGAATATGTATCTCCAGGCTCCAAAAATGTTTGGTGTTGAAGAAGAGCAAGAGCTCAAGAAAATTAATTTTTCCTCTCTGCATGGGCAGTCACTGGCTAATTGAGCAACACCTCCCTGATAACACTGTTGCATTCACAGATGTGGTGCTTTATATATGTAGGATGGGGAGGGGTGGTTGATTTTTGTCTTTTTTTTTTTTACCCGAGTTGAAAATTATTTTTGCACTGTGTGTTTAACAAAGCCCTTGACCAGGCATCTAAGATATTAACCAGCTTCAGCAGATCATGCGCCTGACGGGGACACCCCCTGCCTATCTCATTAACAGGATGCCCAGTCATGAGGTGAGACCAAACAGATTATACCAGGGGTGTGTCATTCACAAGGCCACAGACACACTATTTAACATAACCGAATGCTTGCATGTGCCTTGGAGTGGCTACTAAGATAATGACTCTGTTTGCTTTAGCAGGGTGTTAGCATTTGAGGTTAAAATGTGATCTGAGCCTCTGCGCTGAAAATATAACTTTTAAGGAGGCCAATAAATAAATATGATAACATTACTTTTAAACATTTGGGTTTGTAAATTTGGTACTCAAGACCTGTTTAGAGTATGTTGTTACCAAATAAACTTCATATGGAGGCACAGTTACCTCAAGGAGATCACTGTGCTTTTTTATTCCTTCTCCCCCTTTCCTGTCTGTCTCTGTCTCTCTCTCTCTCTCTCTTTCCCCCCTCCCCCTCTCTCTTCTTCTTTTTCTCTCTGTCTCTCAAATATAGAACTCTTAACACAACTAACTATAACCCATATACCTTAATATACTGTTGATACATAGGGCATCCCAAAAGTCTTAGGGACTAGATAAAAAGACTGAGATTTTAAGATTAAATACCTCAGTACAACTTGATAGCTTCTCACTCATGTTAATTTTTGTTAGTCAATACTTAATTTACCTCTGTTTTCATCTCTAGACTTGACTAGGATACCTCTTCACAAATCACTCTAAATCTCTATCTTGGAGCCAGACTGCTCCTGGCATAACCCTCGAACTTCAGACCAGTTTGACATCAAAACCCTTTTTGAGCTACTTCATAGCTATTTATCCCTCTAGACTTTTAGAGCCAATTGTGGCCCTGGCCACCATATCAATAGTCTTATATTTCTTTTGCCTCCTTATATCTTTTCATATGTCACAAATAGGGATATTAATCATCTAGTACATTTTTGCATCAATGTGATGTTCCCCTATCCACCCAAGTAATATGTAAATAGAAAACTTAACAGCTATGTAGATATCAGGGTTTCTGTGCATACACTTAAGATTAGATTAATATTGGCTCCTTACACATGCATATAGAGATGGTTGTGAATTAGAGACCAAACCTTGACCAATATCTGCAGCCAAGAAATCAATTTTCAAACCTGTATCTTATACTTGGTATGTATGATTACCCTCAAGGCCAGTTGTTTATTTTTGAGGTAGTTTGCCTTGATTATAGTTGTCAGTACATACAAGTGTTTACTGAGTCAAGTTCACTGACATGAAATAATTAATTATGAAAATCAAACATACTTTTGTAATTATAAACAAACTTTCATTTAGTAAAGGTAAAGGCTTAATTTAGCAAACAGCTACTGCCCTCATTAAGGATGGTTATATTAAAATGTATTTGAATTTAGCAAAATAGTGATTGTACTTTTCATTTTGGCCAAGCTAACATTAACACTTTTTTTTGAGTCAGACTTGAGCACTCAATGAGAACACCACCATAAACTAATTATTGATCAGAATTCAAATTCTAGATCAAGAATCCAACGTTCATGTAGGTTTTAGCTGTTCTAGAACATTTCTGAGAGGCATTTACTTCTAATAGCTCGTGGATTCACTATATAGACATAAACATCTGTTCCTAACTAGCTAAATGAAAATAGGCCAGATTGGTTAGCATTCATTTCTAGTTGGCATCTAAATCTATGAAACGAAAGCAATATACCCAGTGATATTCCTGACTGAAGAGGTTGGTATGTGGGAATAATATCGAAGAACTCTTTAAGAAAATATGCCATATAAATACCACAACTTGTAAAGGGTTGGGTTTGGGTTTTTTTTTCTTCAGTATTAGAACCTGAGAATCTTGGTGGCTAGGTGGTGCAGTGAATAGAGCACCAGTCCTGGAGTTAGGAGGACCTGAGTTCAAATCCGGCCTAAGACACTTAAGCACAAAAACTAGCTGTGTGACCTTGGGCAAGTCACTTAACCCCAATTGCCCTCCAAAAAAAAGAACCTGAGAATCTCTTACAATAATGAAATAATGAGTAAATTAATTCTCAAAATACTTATTTTTACAGGCAAGAAATTACATTCAATCTTTGACCCAGATGCCAAAGATGAACTTTGCAAATGTGTTTATTGGCGCCAATCCATTGGGTAGGTATCATTAATTGCATTTTGGAAACAAATATTATTTTTCCCTCCAAACATCAATAATGATGCTTCTCAAACCAACTTTTTCATTTGGTGATATGCTTGTATATTTATTAACTTGTGTCATTTGTGAAACTTGGTAGAGGTTATTGTTAAATGGTAGGGAGAAAGGGAGGAGAGATAAAAAGGCATCTGTTGGGGTGGCCAGGTAGCACAGCGAGTAAGAGCACTGGCCCCAGTGTCAGGATGACCTGGGGATCAAATTCAGGCTCAGACAGTGTAACCTTCAGCAAGTTACTTTAACCCCAGTTGCTTAGGGGCAGACAGGTAGCTCAGCGAGTAAGAGCACCAGCTCCAGTGTTGGGATGACCTGGGGATCAAATCTGGGCTCAGATACTTAGCACCACACCAGAAACAACTGGCCATGTAACCTTGAGCAAGTTACTTAACCCCAATTGCTTTAAAAAAAAAAAGCATCTGTTCTTGACCATTAAATGCAGCCAAAATAGGAATGACAACAATTTCAGCAATTGCATTTTGTAGGAATTGCTCTTTGAGGGCAGGAATTATTTCATCTTTGCCTTTGAATGCCTAGAACTTAGCACGGTGCCTGACACTTAAAAGATACTAATAAGTTTTGTAATATCATGTATTTGATTGATTGGAAATAAAGTAGTGTTCTGTGAGGTGTTCGGGGAACAAGGAAAGCTTCCTAAAAGGGGTTAGATTTGAGTTGGTCTGAAAGGATAGGAATGCACATTCCAGGCTCCAGAGTATGGTCTGAGCAAGGGCAGGAGTCATTTAGAAGCACTATGCTTGTTCAGGGGGGAGAGACTTAAGCAATATGACTGGTATCTGGAGTACTTGGAACTTGTTGTATGCATTATCTTAGACACCTTGTTAGCTTTTTTTCATATTAAACTTTTTCCCCTTCTTTTCCTAATCTAACTTTTGTTTCTGACAGCTGTTGATCTGCTGGAGAAGATGCTTGTATTGGATTCAGATAAGAGAATCACAGCAGCCCAAGCCCTTGCCCATGGCTATTTTGCCCAGTACCATGATCCTGATGATGAACCAGTTGCAGACCCCTATGACCAGTCCTTTGAAAGCAGGGATCTCCTGATAGATGAATGGAAAAGTGAGTTCTGTGGCAGGTTAATCAACTTCTGAACTTGCCCTCTTCTCTGAGGGCAGGTACACTTTTAATTGAGCAAATCTCTAACTGGAGCAGAGGGAGAGACAAGAAGTACTAAAAGAAATAGCCATAAGACATAGACTGTCAGAGCTATAAGGAAGGGATCTGAAAGAAGTCCAGCCCTCTCCTTTTACAGGTCAGTAGAAGAGGCCTTTGCAGGTTAATAATTGGGAACTGTCAGTGAGAGCAAGTCAGAATCTTGACATTTTTAAGTTGGAAGATGCCTTTGAGAGCACTGAATTCAAAACTTTTGTTTTGCAGACTAGTTCAGAATCTCTAGTTCAGAATAAACATGTTGCTTTGACAAGAAGTCGTCTTTTCAGATCTAGGCAGTGGTCTCTATAGTCTTTTGAGGTACTTTTTTGAGTTTCCCATGTTATTTTATATTTATTAACTACTTTAATCCTCTTAACAACAACCTGATGGGATAGGGCAGAGTGGATTGATAACCATTTTATAGAAAAAACTGGGCACAGAGAAGTTGTGTCTTACCTAAGAGCACACAACTGTTTAGTGCCAGTAATAGTTACAGGACTAGAACCTAGGTCTCCTGACTACAAAATCCAATTTCCTCTTCACCAGACCCAAATTGAACTTGAAAACTAACTAACCAATATTTTGCTGATAAATACCTGAAATAGCTTGGCAATGAAGTAGACCAGAGCTGGGTCTGCTTTCATGAGATCCTGTTTGTGCTTATAGCACCTTGGGCTAAAATGATTGGGATGTTTCCCAACCAGACAGAGATAATGGGTCCCTTAAGAGAGAGGGTAGTGTAGCATATTGAAAGGGACACTAGATTTCTAGTCAAAAGAGCTGGATTCTAAAAATACACAGATCCACTAGTTACTGTGTAACTGAGATTCATTATTTGGGTATGTATTGTACTGTGTGGCCTCTAAGGACTTCATTCTATGCTTATTAAGTCCATGACTCTTTGGCAGTGGGTAGTATATTTAATTACTTTACTTAACCTTAGCTTGTCAAGTTGACAAGATTCATACACTTCACGAGATTTTGAGGAAGAGACTTTGTAAATGGCCAAGTTACTGCCACCATTCTTTTCCTTCCTTCTAGGCCTGACCTATGATGAAGTTATTAGCTTTGTGCCACCACCCCTTGACCAAGAAGAGATGGAGTCCTGAAAACCTGGTTTCTGTTCTGTTGATCGCACGTCACTGTGAGGGAAAGGCCTTTTCATGGGAACTCTCCAAAATATCATTCAAGTGCCTCTTGTTGCAAAGATTCTCCATGGTGGAAGGGTGTGTGTGTGCGTGTGCGTGTGTGTGTGTGTATGTGTGCACGTGTGTGCACATCTGCCTGTATACATGTCTAGTGAGCTGAGAGTGAGGGAGTTATTTATATGGTGACTTTCTGTAAACATGCTCACTGAAGCTCTTTGATAGCCTCTGCTTTAGTCCCTCTGGGGAAAAGTCAATCCAGGCAACTCAGTTGCCATGTTGCTGGGGTGCAGTAGATGTGAAGCCAAAAAACCCATAGACATCACAGATCCCAGGCTCACTTGTTACCACCATTATCTGGGCTCTTCTGTGAAGCAACTGGAAAGATGGTGGTGATGATTTCATAACATCCCTCTCCTGGCTCCATAGAGACACAGGGGCCGGGGCTGTTTGGTTGGTGCAGGCCTTTTGGCTGCCCAAAAACCTGAAGCCTTTGTCTGCGACGTGTACAGCTGGAAGGACCAACTCATGTCTGTGCACTGATGTGTGGGTTGATAGCCTAGTGTGGTCCTCACACTGTGACAGGTTTGTGTGAAATTGTAAATATGTTTGTGCCTTATAGAGAGAAGAACATTTGGGGAGTCAGGGGAACCTAGCAGACTGGTGTTTCTGAGCCACTCATATGGAGGGGGCTTCAGGGTGGCCACATGTATGTGAACCCATTCTAACAGATGAGCCTTCAGAGGCAGCTTCGTGTATGCATGTGTGCGTGCCGGTGTGTGTGTGTGTGTGTGTGTGTGTGTGTGTGTGTGTGTGTGTGTGTGTGTGTATGTTTGCGTGCGGCATGTGTGTGTCTCTTTCTCTCTGTATTCTGTGTTGCAGTTTCTCTCTGCTCCTTCTCACCTTTGGCTCAGGGGCCTCCCAGATATTGGCCCCAGGAGTCGAACGCAGGTTCTAGTCTGTGTGCATCCTGTGTGCTCTTTATTGCTAGCCAGGTGCGGGGGTGTTGTGCATGTCTTGCTTTTTGTGCATGCAGAGCTGCTTGTCAAGTCCCTGGGACAGTGGGGAGAGGCCCTGGTTCAGAGCAGGTTGGACAGTGAAGAGCTGACCAATCCCATTCAGACCCCCTTTCACATCAGCTGACGCTATAGGAAAGTCTCATCAGCCTCCCTCCTCAGTCCCCCAGCGCTATTCAGTATGAGTATACTGGATATTATCCTAGGTGCTTTAGATGTGAAAACAGTGAAGAAATTGGACTTATGGATGTATCTCTTTTTTTCCTTGTCATCATGGTTTTCAAAGAGACTCTTGCTGGGCTCTGGTGGGCAAGGTCAGGACTTTTCCCAGGAACATCCCAGATTTTGGAAAATTGGAAGTTCTAATCACACTCAGCCACCAATTCTTAGAAGTACCGAAGATCAAAAGAAAGAATAAAAGTGCATGAGACCAGAAACCCTTTCTTTCTGTCTCTTTCTAAATACAGAGAAATTTATTGAGTTGTCTTTCTTTCTCTTGAGAAAGATCTATTGGCAGCTTGGCATTATTCTTCTGTCGCCTAGAGAAATAGGGGAAAGGGCTTGGGAAAAACAAATTTCATTTCAGTATTGTCTGTATTGCAGGGATCCTTTGGGAACGTGATTCCTGTTTTTAGTGGGGAAGAAAGGCAGATTAATTTGAGATGTTGTATATTCAACCTTCTCCTTCTGAAATCCCCTCATTACTGGTATGACAAAAGAGTCGTTTTCAGAGTTTTGGAGATTTTATGCATCTTGTGTTACTTATGGGCCCACACATTCAAGGCTTTTCTGGAGTGAAAAAGAGCAAAGCACATGCAGAGAATGAGAGTCAGATGGGTTGGAGCAGGCTGTTTGAGTTCATCATCTCTGTAGAGTGGAATGCAGCCCAGAGGCCTGTGAGAATCAGTCACCTCTGAGTGACTGAGGGCTGGAGGGAGAGAGAAAGACAACTTGACCAGGTTTCCCAGATGCCTACTGGAGGAAATTAACTTAAGATGCCCTCCCTGCTCTCTTGGACATGAAGGTCAGCTCCTCACAGAGAAATGTAAATATATCCTCTGTTACCCACAGCAAGATGAATTTTATTAGCCATATTTGGTGCAAATGCTAGTGTAATTTCCTACAGAAATACTGCTCAGATTTTTTTTTCAAATTAAGGTTTCTGCATGTGTGCCCACATGTGTTGAGAGACTGCATGTCCCAGAAGCCTGGACTTTAACTGGACCTTGCTGGAGAGCTCCTTGGTTTCTGAGCATCATTGCTCCTATCTCCCAAGTCCTTTGAAGAAAACGACCTGGGGTGATAAAACAATGGAGAGACTACTCTTTTATTTGTATCCATGAACTTTTGCTGTAATCAGTTCCACCATATAGGATGTCACACAATACCACTGGTTAAAATAAAGCCTATTTTTCAAGTTTAATGAATTTCTCTCATTTATTAGCACACACTATATAAACAGTTAAACTAGCAACAAAAGTGCCTACTTTATGGAAGCCAAAGACCAAAATGAAATATGGGAACCTACATTCTGCTTCCTGAACACAAACTAGTAAACACAAGTAATTTGAGGAGGGAGAGGACACTGAGAACTGGGAGTTTCATATAGAAGGTGGTGCCTGAGCTGGGCCTTGAAGGAGCCAGGCATAGCAGTGTTTCTCATTTAATGCACAATTTGGCACCCAAGACATTACATCAAGAGTCTCTTAACTCAGGGGTGACTCGGTGGCACAGTGAATAGAGCACCAGTCCAGGAGTCAGGAGGACCTGAGTTCAAATCCAGCCTCAAACACTTAACCTTACTAGCCATGTGACCTTGGGCAAGTCACTTAACCCCAGTTGCCCTGCCCTCCCCCCTCCAAAAAGCAAAAACAACAACAACAAATAAGAGTCTCTTAACTCAGGTTTATCCGTTTTCTTGGAATGTCATGCCATTAATCCCTGAAGTCACAAGAAAAGAGCAGCTCCTGGGCTCAAAAATTCCAGCAAAGGATATGTTTGTGGGTGGATAAAATCACAGAGATGGACTATTCTTCTAGACTGAACAATAATGGTTTTGTTTCAGAATTACCTGGGCAAAGGTATTGAGATTTATTTTCTTTAAATCTCATATTTACAAAACACAGTTGCTTACAAAATTCTTTATATTAAATAATCTACTGTAATTCTCACAATAGCCCTGTGAATTCTAGATAACGTAAGTAGTAGTCTCTCTCTTTTAAAGACTTTAGTGGCTTCTGGATCCATCACAAGGACCTTTTTGAGAAAGGTAGCGCAGACATTCCCGTGTTGCAAATGGGGAAACTGAGGCAGGCCCAGAAATGGAGTGAATCACCCAAGATCCAGGAAAAAGGAAACAGATTTGTCCCCAGACTTTCTGATTCCATATTTAGTGTTCATTCCTCTCCACTGCCCTGCTTCTGCTTATACACAAACCATTCACAGTATAGATATAATTCACACAACTGTATTTATGACCTATTTTGTATTGGCTGGATGTGGCCCATGAGAAAATCTTAATGGGAACCACTAGAAAATTACATCAGGTGTTCTTATAGCATCTCTCTTCACATCCTTAGTTCTTAGACCTTTATGTAATTTCTCTGACTGTTGTTAGGCTCCATCTACTTGAGTTGCACAGTTTCTTAGTGGCTTAAGTGACCAACAGCCAAGTTAGAGTTGCATGAATTTCAGTAGCACAAAATTGAAATCCTAGTCTTTGTGCTGATTTTTAGGTGACAATTGGGATAGATAATGGTATTAGAAGAAAGACCTAGCATAGAGCTACTGCACTAACCCAAAACGTGTGCATATGGAGTCTCCATTCTTCAAATGTTCAGCTTGGTAATAAATTCATCCTAAAGGGGTAGGACAAAAATCAGTCACTGAGACAGGGTGCTGTAATGGATGGAAGTGACAGTGTTGGGAGACTGGGGTTGATTCCACCTTAACAATTCCCACCTGTATAGTCATTTTATTGTCTCAACCTCACTTTTCCCTCATTTGTAAAATAAGAATTATAAAATATAAAACACTATAAAAATATGGACTTCGGTAGATTTTAATTCTAAGATCTCAAAACATCTTCCAGAGAGGCTAGGTACTGAACAGAACATAACAAAAATAGTATTCCTCTTCAACTCCTCCAGCCCCCATGATGTATTCTAATATATATTAAAATATATGTTCTATGTATAAATATGACACTTTAAATTCAATGCAAATTGCTCTGAATATCTGCATGTGGTTGGTCAACTTAATAACCTTTGAATGAATCAAGAGCCATTAACCCTAATCTAGCCACTCTACTCTCCCAGATGAGTTGGGGGTTATATCCCAATGCAGGAAAATAATTGTATGGAGAACAAGTTGTGGTATAGCAGCTTATATCTGGGCTCTTCCTCTCCACCCCACCTGAATTGGAAATGTAGTCCTTCCATTCATGGAAGGGCACATCTGCTTGGATCCATATCCCTATCCCTGCTAAATGGATTTATGTCAAAGCTCCTTAAGCTTCCATTTTCTTATCTATAACAACTACCATGTTTCCCCGATAATAAGACCTATCCCGAAAATAAGCCCTCCCCTTACTGTGTAAGATTCTTCTAAAATAAGCCCTCCCCCGAAAATAAGCCCTATTGAGATTGCTACTGTAGTGAAGGTGATCCCCTGCACTACACGCTACATTACGGTACCCTCTGTATGCACCGTTCCCCCCCCCCCCGTGAAACGCACGCCGCGCTCCGAGCTGCATCCAATCAGAGCTGCAGCAGTGAGCGCATCATCCTGTTCTTCCCAGTGATTTGCTTATTGAATAAAGGTACATTTTTTTTGTTCACATTTACCTGTTTATTAAAATTGCTGTCAATGTTCATTAAAATAAGCCCTCTGGTGTTTTTCTGTCCAAAAAAATTAATAAGACAGTGTCTTATTATTGGGGAAACATGGTAAATTTCTATATGGTTTATGAGCTTTATTTTTAAAGTTTTATCCTTTTTCAATTGACAAAAATCCACTTTCCCTCCCACCAAATGAGATATTTACAAAGTCCTTAGCATAGTGCCTTGCACATAGTAGTTACCGTAATAAATGTTTTCTTCCATCACCTCTCCATTAAAAAAGAAAGAACAGGGCAGCTAGGTGGCGCAGTTAATAGAGCACTGGACCTGGAGTCAGGAGAACCTGAGTTTAAATTCGGCCTCAGACACTTAACACAAAACTAGCAGTGTGACCTTGAGCAAGTCACTTAACCCCAACTGCCCTGCCTTCCCCCTCTAAAAAAGCAAAAAAGAAAAAGACCAAAACCCTCCTATAGTTAAGCAAAATAAATTTGTGTTTTGGCCATTTCAATCAGCACTCAGTTCATCACCTCTGGGGAAGGGTAGCATATGTCATTGTGAGCCCTCTGGAATCATAGTTGGTCATTGCATTGATCAGAATTCCTCTTTTTCTTTACATTATTGATATTATATCAGTTATTCTCCTGGTTCTGCTTACTTCACTCTTCATCACTGTAGAAATCCCCAAATTTCTCTAAAATCAGTCCTTTTGTCATTTAGCTGAGTAGCTCGATAGATAGAGAGCTAGACTTGAAATTAGGAAGACCCAAGTTCAAATCCAACTTCAGATAGTAGCTATGTGACCTCCACCTCAGTTTTCTCATTTGTAAAATGAAGATAATAGCACTTTCCTTCCAGGGTTGTTGTGAAGATCAAATGAATGTAAAGTGTTTTGTGAGCCATGACATTCATATACCATAACTTATTGAGCCATTGATGGGCACCCCCTCAGTTGCCAGTTCTTTGCCACCACAAAAAGAGCTATTGTGAATATTTTTGTACATAGAGGTTCTTTTCCTCTTTCTTTGATCTTGAACTTCTTTGCAACAACCCTAGGAGACAGGGAAAGAGCAGGGAACTTGGAGTGAGAGGACCTGGGTTCTCTCTATTTCTATGCAGTTTCTGTGTGACTTTGACCATTACCTCCCCTATAGTGTGTTTAGTAAGCAAACTTGTATTAAGCTCTTAAATTGTAACAAGCAAAGCATGGTGGCACACATCTGTTATCCCAGCTACTGGGGAGACTGAGGCTGGCCAGTCTTGTACAGCTTTGGTAGTTTCAGAGTGCAGTAGGGTATTCTGATTGAGTGTCCCCCCCTAAGTTTGGTTCAGTAGGATTAGTCCCAGGGAGTGGAGAAGTGCCAGGTTGTTTAAGGAAGAGTTAACTGACCCATGTCAAAAGAGGAGCAGGTCAAAACCACCATGCTAATCAGTAGCAAGATCAAGCACATGAATAGCCCCAGCACTTACAGCCTGGGTGAGATGGGGAAACCCAGTCTGAAAAAAAATGTGCCAGACACTCTGCTAAGTGCTGAGGCTGGAAAGAAAAGCAAAAACACTTCACCTACTTGCAAGACACACATGGGAAGACATGTAAATAACTATATGTGTATAACTATATATTTTATATATATGTATAACTATATATATAACTACATAACTATATATTTGCATACTTATATATTTGTTTCCATTTACTCTAGTGTGTATGACATATATGCATATATATGATGTGTAAATATATACACAAGATATGGAGAGTATGTGTGTATATATACACAAAAAATAGAGAATAGATGGAAGGAAATATATAGTTAAATGTTATATATATATATGTATATGTATATGTGCATACGCAAGATAGAGAGTAGATGGAAGTTCATCTCAACAGGAAGGCACAAGTTGGCAAAGAAAGTCATGAAAGGCCTCCAGCAGAAAGTGAGATTTGAGTAATCTTCAGAAAAGTCCAGAGATGGAAGTGAGAAATAGCATTCAGGGCATGGGAGACAAGCCAGTGCAAAAGGACTGAATGAGGGGAAGCAGTGTTGTTTGAAACAGTGCACTTGGGGTGGCTAGGTGGCGCTGTGAATAGAGCACTGGCCCTGCAGTCAGGAGGACCTGAGTTCAAATCCGGCCTCAGCCACTTAATACTAGCAGTGTGACCTTGGGCAAGTCTCTTAACCGCAAGTGCCCTGCCTTCCCCCCTCCAAAAAGCAAAAAAAGAAGAAACAGACAGGTAGGAAGAGAATCTGGAGAGATCAGTATCAGGAAAACTTAAAAGAGTATTATCAAGGAAATGAAGGTAATCAGCAGTGGTGCAGAGGGCAAGAAGTTTGGGGATGGAGAAAAGATTTGCCATTAGATTTGGCAATTAAGAGAATGTTAGTAACTCTTGAAGAGAGCAATTTCATGAGTGATGAGACTGGAAGCCAGACTGTCGAGACTTAAGAGAGTGAGAGGAAAGGGAGTGGTCTGCTGTTGTAGACAGCCCTGTCCAGTTTGGCCACAAAAGGGAAGAAAGAGGGAAGTTGATAGTGGGAATGAACAGATCAAATGAAGGATTTTTGAGAATGAGGGAGATGCAGGTATGTTAGGCAACAGGGAAGCATCCTTTAAGCAGGGAACAATTGAACATAGAGTAGGGATGATAGGGCATTATGCTGGAGGAGATGGGATGGAATGGGATCACTTGTTCAAGTAGAAGGTTTTGCCATGACAAGAAGAAAGACCATTGGGACAGCTAGGCCCTGGATCCTGGAGGATCTGAGTTCAAATCCAATCTCAGACACTTGACACACTAGCTGTGTGACCTTGGGCAAGTCACTTAACCCCAATTGCCTTGCCTTCCCCCCTTAAAAAAAAAGACCATATCTTTGTATGAGACAGAACTGAAAGAGGAAATACTGGGGGAAATGAGAAGAACGGATAAAGAGGGAAATCTCAGTAAATGGCCTCAATTCTCCCCCTTTAAATATGTGGCAAGATTCTCAACTGAGGACTAGGGAAACTGGGAAGTATGAGAAGGGAGGGAAAGGTTTGGAAGAGTTGCTCTGGAGAGCCAGATAGTGAATCAGGGAGTTGTAAAAAGATTGCCTTGTGGCAGTGAGGGCCCAGTTGAGATTATGTATCATTAATTTGTAGTGGATTCAATCAACAGATTTTCTCACTCTGCTGATCAGCACATGAACAGAAGTGAAAGATTTGTTCATCTATTAAATGAGAGTTGGATTATATGACCTCTAAGATTTTTCCCCGCTCCAACTCTATTATTCTATGACCAAACCTATGAATTGCAGTGCAAATAATATTCCCATTTTACAGATGAGAAAATAGACTCCCCAAAATGAAGTGACTTGTCTTCTGTCATTCACTTGTAAATGTTGGAGCTGGGATTCAAACCTAGGTCATCTCCAAGTCCAGAGTAACCACCTTCTCAACCTCAAGATTTTTGGAAGATTTGTGGGGTAGAGCTAGGGTGTACTTCGTCCTGTCTTCGTGGCTCCACATCCACCCCACCCCCATCCTCTCTTAATTGCCAAATCTAATGGTGGGCTTTTTTCCCCCCATCCTTTTCCTTCTTGACCTCTATGCAGCCTGTTACTATGCACACTGTTACCCTCTTATCCATGGTACTTCCTTCTAAGATTTCCTGACTGCTTTCTTCTAGTCCTCTTACCTTTCTGATCAGTCCTTTTTAGCCTCCTTTGCTGAGCCTTCATCCAGGAAATGGCTGCTATATGTCCCCCTGTCTCACAAGGCTGTCGTGAAGATCAAATAAGATGAGGTTCTTTGCAACCTTAAAGGGCTGCCTACCGGCTATGATTAATGGTAGCCTCTGCCATGGCCAAATCCAAAGTTATTTCCACTGACGAGGCAGTTCCTTTGTTTTCTGTATCCCTTATAGAAATTACCCTAAACTAGCTTTTCTCTATCCAGGGCATACCCCCATCCTGGATTCACTTCCTTGGTTTTTAGTCTTTCCTGGACCAACTTAATGCCAGTCTCATCTCCTGCTATAAAGCCTCTCTCATCTCTACCTGGCCACTTCATTTCTCATGCCCTCCATCAACTCATGCCAATTTCCATCCCTCTAAAATAACTTGCCACATTTCCTCACATCTCTGCTGTTTATCTACCCATCATTCTCTTATAGTGGTTCCTAGCCTTTCTCTTCTGACCCTAATTTGGCTACCAAGAAATCTTTGTTACCTTAAAATCTGTCATAAAAGCAATGAACCCTATAATGTCCAGGCCAGAAAGAATATTTGAGATTGTCTAGTCAAAGGAATCTCAATCTGATATAGGAGAAGTTTGTCAAGGGGGTATGGGAAATACTTGGTAGAGTATTATTCTATTGAAATTAATCTATTTTATGTGCACTATGTATATGGTAAAGTCTATAATTTATTTCCATTCATATTGAATAAGGGGTACAGTAAGGTTTACTAAAAGTCAAAGGGGTACCAAAGGAAACAAATATTTATTAACTCCCATTATGTACAAGCCACTGTTCAAAGTGCTTTATAAATATTATCCCACTGGATCCTCACAACAATCCTGGGAAGTAGGGGCTACTATTATCCCCAATTTACAAATGAGGAAACTGAGGCAGGCAGAAGTTAAATGACTTGCAAAAGATCACACAGCTAGTCAGTGTCTGAGGTTAGATTTGATCGGGTCTCCCTGTGTCTGGGTCTCTAACCACTGTTTTGCAAAGCATCAGAAAGTTCTTAAGCCTTTCAAATTTTTTGTTCCTTACAGCATTGTAGTATATGTGTAAATTGTTCTCCTGGTTCTACTCATTTCACTCTAAATCAGTTCATATGTGTCTTCTCAGGTTTCTCTGAATTCTGTCTCCTTGAACTCAGGATTTTACCACCAGAGTCAGAGATATCTGCTTTTCCAGATCTCTGCCTGATGACCTAGATTGAGAGGAAAGAAACACAAAACAGAGGTAGCAGCTGGAACTTGTGGGTCCAGGCTCTAGGCAAACATGTACAAGCATACCAAGTTTTATTGTACTTCACAGATAGTGCATTTTTTTACAGATTGACGGTTTGTAGCAACCCAGCAAAAAGCAAGTCAGCACCATTTTTCCAACAGCAAATATGATGTGTTTGTGTTGTATTTTGGTAATTCTCACAATGTGTCAAACTTTTTCATTATTATTATATCTGTTATGGTGATATCATAGATCATATCATAGATATCAAAGATCAGTGATCTTTGAGGCTACTATTATAATTGGGGGGGCACCACAAACTGTGTACCCCTCTAAGACAGCAAACAATCAATAAATATGTGTGTTCTGACTGCTCCATTGACATGCCTTTCTCCATCTCTATCCCTCTCCTCAGGACCTCCCTTTTCATGAGACACAACAATATTGAAATCAGGCCAGTTAATAACCCTACAATGGCCTCTTTAAGCGTTCAAGTGAAAAGAAAAGTCAATGGATCTGGCAAACCATTGTCTTATTTTAAGAAAATTCCACAGCTACCCCATCCTTCAGAAACCACCACGCTGATCAATCAGCCCCCGATCAACATTGAGGCAAGACCCTCCAGGAGCAAAAAAGATTATCACTCTCTGAAGGTTCAGATGATGGTTAGCAATTTTTTTAGCAATAAAGTATTTTTTAATTAAGGTATGTACATTTTTGAGACATAATACTATTGTACACTTACTAGACTACTGTATAGTATAAGCATAACTTTTATATGCACTGGAAACCAACAAATTCATGTGACTCTATTGTAATATTCACTTTATTGCAGTGATCTGGAGCTGAACCCAGCAATATCTCGGAAGTATGCCTGTATTCCTGCAATCATGTGCTTAAGTTGAGGCTCGGAGTGAATGTAAATAGTAATTGTTTCTCTTTGGACAGCAACCCTGAGGGTTTCCCCTCCTGGTTTGATTTTTGTTTTTTTTAATAATAAAAGGGGCTATCCCTTGACTCACTTCTTAAATAGGCCTAGTCACTGAATAAGCATTGCCTCACTCAAAGTGAGAACTGGAAAAACTTTATCTTAAAAAGACCAAGGTCTCCTGCTGTTGTCTTAGATGGCTCTGGAAAAGGTGAGGCTGGTGACTTTGCATAGGCCCTTCCTCACTTAAATCCAATTATTAATTAAATTAAATCCAGTTATTAAATCCAGTTGCAAGTCATGTCATCATCTTCCTGATGTGATGGTCCTCTTTGAGAAAGACGGACAAACTACACACAATCATTGCTGCTAAGAGGTCAGAGAAACTTCCTAGCTGCCTTTGTTGAAAGTCCAAGGGACAGCTTGTGCTGAAACTATCCTAAGAGAAGGCTTCCCCAAAGAGAATGGGGATAGATCTTTTCTACAGCCCTAAAAAATTCCTGTGGAGTAAAGAGACTGACTTCCGTGACACTCAGTAGCCAGAGAATTCTCTCTGACATCCCTCCATCCCCAACCCCAATTACAGGGACAAATTGGGAATTGCTCTCTCAGCAGCTAAGTGACTTGTCCTGCAGCAAAATGCTAATTCATCTGTCCATCCACATGAAGCCAGAGAGCATACTCCATGGGATCACCCCCACAGAAAACCATAGGGACTAGAAATGGGAAAGCATACCTGGCTTCTGCCACCACCTAGGAAGGGGATTCCTGTAGTCAATAGTGTCCCTTCTCCTATATCATCTTAATAGATTTCTTCTGCCTATTCCAAATCCTACCCATTCCTTTGAGTCCCACTTCTGTGAAACCACCTTTTCTTCTCCACCCTCCATCAATCACCTTTCTGTCTACCATGGAATCCAACCCTTGATTTTATTATTGTATTTCTTATATTAGTTTCTGTTTCTTTGCTTCTTTTTACATACTCCACAGCCATCTGGAACAATATTAGATACACAATAGGTTTTTAATAAATACTTATTTGACAATTAAAAATAAATGTTGCAAAATTACATGGATCAAGCTTGACCTCAAAGAAGAAGAAGACACCTTCCCCCAGTCCTTTACAGAGGCCAGACATCCATTGGTATGGAACATTTCACATATACATATATGTGAGTATATATAAAATAGATGCATATACATGCATGTGTCTGTGTGTGTATACACATGCATACTCTTTCTTTCCCTTTATCTTTTCCTTGGGATAGCGGGTGAAATTTAGACAATGTAAAAACAAAAGTTACCAATAAAAGTTTATTTTTTAAAAGACATGTCTGCCTGTTGTGCAAATAAAGATACAGAATTTTTTTAAATTAATGTTCCAAAATTATAGAAAATAAGCTTTGCAGAAGGCTTGAGGGAAGCCCACAGGTGTGGAGCATTCATTGCATATGTCTATTTTTCTCATGTATTGATCCGTTTTGCTGCATTTTTTCTCTTCCTCTTTTATTTAAAAATAATTGTCATAAAAGAGCTTTCTAGGAAGGGAAGAGAGGGAAGATATAGGAAATATAAAAACAAAAGATGTCACTAAAATGGGTTTTTTTTAATGCTTGTTTGAGACTCATAGCCCAGCTAGAAATTGGGCTTTGCACATCTAAAGGGGAATAAATAGGCCTAGACACGGAATGAGTGTTGCCTCACTCAAAGTAAGAACTGGAAAAATAATTCATATTTCTAGAGTTTTGGTTTTGTTTGGGGGGGGAGGGGGGGAGTTTGTCTTGTTACTTATAGCTCTTTCCTCAGACAACTCTGTAAAGAAAAAAACATTTGCATTTTATAGAGAAGTCAGTAAGTTTCATGAGTGTCAGTTAATTCACCCAGGATCACAAAAATAATAAGTGTAAAAGTCAGAATTTGAACTCCCCACCTCAACTTTCAGAATTCAGTATTCTTTCTAGGATACCAACTCTCAGGTAATGATTAAAGTAGCTAAGCCTAAAGGAGAAAAAACAAAATGTTTGGGGGGTAGCTGGTCCTGAAGACCCTTTAAATTTAACCTCTCCAAATATTTGTGAGTTATGCTATTTCAAAACACCCACCTACTATTAATCTAATTGGCAGGAGCAGCTTATTTCCTGCAGTCTTCCAAAGAAAATGCTGCTGCTCAGAAGTGGTGTTGTAAGCCAGGAAGTGAGAGTAATTCAATTAACTTTGTAAGAGCAAACATCTCTGACCTGGAGAAGAGAGTTACTTCAAAGGGTGTGTTTAACTTCACATCATTGTCCAAGAAGGCAGCTCCAATCCTGCCAACCCCCTAGGGTCTGCCAAGCTGAGGTTTCTGAAAAGCCACCACTGTTCTGGACAGAAGGTGATTACTCTGAATACCCAGAAGCAAAGGGTTATTTCAGAAGACAAACCTAGTTAATTGGCTCAGCTTCAAGAAAGTGCTATGTTTAGAAACCCACAAATAGCTAAGCAAACCTAAACATCTATGTCTATATCTATATCTGTATACACACATATACAAAGATATACATATGTGTGTATATGTGTGTGTGTGTGTATATATATATATATATATATATATATAAATTTTTTTTTTTAATGCTAGCTAGCCTCCTTTCAACAATGAGGCAAAGGCTGGCATGGAGAGACAGTAGAATGGCTGTGACTTAAAATCACAGCCATGGGTAACACCACCATTTGGCCTGGGTTCTAACCCTCCTGTCTATGCTACTTATGACCATGGGTAATTAATTTCCCCTGTACCCGACACAGTTTCCCCTCTATAAAAGGAGTGAACTGGACCAGATAATTTCTAAGTTAGAATAGTATAGAAAAAGGAGCATTTAAATGACAAAGGACCTCAGTTCAAATCTACCCTGTACTGCTTACCAGTAGGGTAACCCAAAACCCAAAGCCCAGTGATTTGGGACTTCACCTCCTTGTTGGAGATCCTGCCATTGTGTGACGGGTAGGTTGAAGTTGGAGAAAGGAGAGATTGACTAAACTCTTCAGTCTCTTCACATCTTTGGACTTGCTTAGAGTTTTTTCCGTCTGCTTCCAGCAAAATGGATGATGTCAACTCTACTTCAGGTTGCTGAAGGAAAAGTAAGACTCTGGAAAGAAGCCGACTTGAGAGCAGCTGGCAATCTCCATCATGTCCCTGTCCCCAGCTTTGCTACACTAGAGATCTCAGAAACTGAGATCTAGGACTTTCTCTCTTGGTTGAGCTGGGTTGCTTTGCTTGCAAAGGGGAGAGCTCCTTAATTTTGTATTTTCTGGTATATATTCATCTACGTTTATTTTCCCTGATTTCTGTTTTGCTATCAATTTGGATAAATGAGTTTCTTTGCTAATTGCTGTATATGTATATTGTGGAATTGGTAGTTAGTGGGAAAGGAGTAAAGCTTTGGATGTAAAGCTTGGAGCCCTGCTTCCTTCATTAATGAACAACCATCAGAAGTTTAGCTTGAAGATCAAAACATGCTATTTTCCTTTTTTTTTTTGGTGGTGGTTTTTTCCTTTTGGTCTGTTTCTTCTTTCACAACATAACTAAAATGAAAATATGTTTTACATGATTACATATATATAGCCTATATCAAACAGCTGACCTTTTAGGGAGGGAAAAGAGAAGGGAGGGAGGAAGGGAGAAAAATTTGAAACTCACTTTTTAAAAAATGAATATTAAAAGTTGTCTTTACATGTAATTGGAAAAAATAAAATACTATTTTTAAAGTTTAGTTTGAACCTAAATATTTAGGCTCTAATATTTCAATAATTCAATAATTTTATTAATAATTTGTGATTATATAATTATTAATAATTTTCAGAACTAATAATATTTAAGGAAAGAGATAGATATAATTCTACTGTGGTTTCCCCTCTCTCTGAAGAGAGCAGAGTAGCCAAGCTTCTGGCCCCAACATCCAGCAAGAAATAAAATCTCCCTTGGAGAAAAATGGGGAGGGAGGGTGTGGAGAAGAGACTAAAAATGTCTATTCTGCTTCCCTTTGAGCCACACAATAACACTCCCATCCTTCATGTCAGGGACAGCCTCACTAAATTAGGAAAATATTTGGAATAGCTGTTGTGAGTAGGATAGGAAATCAATTAGGAAGGAGTAGTAAAAACTGTTTTGCTATAGAAAGGTCTTAGTTGAGATTAGTCAGCATAAATTTGTGGGGATCTTCGTCTCTGTGTCACCTTAGTTACCTGTGCAACCTTAGGCAAGTCGCTTAACTCTTATGATGCTGTTTCCCTATCTGTAGAAGAGAGGTTTGAACTCACTAAGTTCTAAGGTTCCCCTCTGCTTTATTCTGGAGGAGGATGCATGGTTGGCATAGGAAGAAAAAACATTGGACTGGCCGTCAGGAGACCTGGTTTGTGTCCTGACAGGTGTGACCTGGGCAAATTGTTAGACCTCTCTAAAAACTACCTCCCTGACAGAACTATTGTAAGGAAAATGCCTTGTAAACCTTAAAGTACTATGGAAATGGAAACCCAGGATTATTTATTGTCGTTGGAGGGGCAGCTAAGTGATGAAGTATATATAGCCCCAGGCCTAGAGTCAGGAAGACTCATCCTTATGAGTTCAGATCTAGCCTCAGACACACAGCTGTGTGACCCTAGGCAATTCACTTAACCCTGTTTGTCTCAGTTTCCTCATCTGTCAAATGACCTGGAGAAGGAAATGGCAAACCACTCCAGTATCTTTGCCAGGAAAACCCCAAATGGGGCAAAAAAAAGTAGGGTTTTTGTTATTGTTGCTGTTCAATCATTTTTCACTTGTGTTTAACTCTTCATGACCCCAATATACTGTTTACTGACTGCAAAGATTCTGGAGTGGTTTGCCATTTCCTTCTTCAGCTCATTTGACAGATGAAGAAACTGAGGCAAACAGGATTAAGTGACTTGCTCAGAGTCACACAGCAAGTAAGTGTCTGAGGGCAGATTTGAACTCAGGAAGATGAATTTTCCTGACTTTAGGCCTGGCACCCTATCCACTGCACCACCTGAAAAACAACTAAATAACAAAATTGTTGTTAGAAACAGAGACTGAACCTGTCATTTCATTGGCATAGGGAACCCCCAGATGAGGAAACTCCCTTTACCTACATAGATCCACACCTTCTCTACAACTTATACTCTTAGACAGTTCCCCAAAATACTGAGAGAGAAAGAGATTGGCCCAGGGTTCCATATCTGGTTGTCAAAGGAGGGACTTGAGTTCAAGTATTCCAGGACCAAACCATGCTACTTTTCATGTTCTGGTGGAGGTGGTTGTCATTGTCTTTGTGATCATTATATCATATCTATAAATATGTGTATGTAATAGAGAAATATAAATTACATATACGTCCATATATGTATAGATATAGAGAAAAAGTCTGACTCATAATGTAGTGCCTGGTTTTCCCATCCCCCAACCTCAGCCCTCCCTCAGGGAAGTGAGCAGACTGCCAGGTCAGTTCCACCCTCCCCCAACAGATGTGGGCCCTTCCCCAGTGAGCCCACCTTCACAGAGGTGGGTGGGCTTCCAGGTCAGGGAAACTTGGTACACAAGTGGGAATGTCAAGGTGTGTACTGATCAATCACTGTTTTTGGCCTCTGCAAGTTTCTACTTAAGTAATACCTAACCATTGACTGCTTGGCCTCCCTTTAAAAGCTGAGGCTTTACCTGAGAACTCTGCTCTATGACCTGGGATGGTGGGGTGATACTTCGTCAGCCCACCATGTGGCCTGATCAGCCAACATGGTATATAATAAAGGGTCCAATTCTAAATTGTTACTTGGGTCTTGCTCATGTTTTCTGGGTACAACAATGGGTGGCAAAGATGAGTGGTCTGTGGTATGGTCCACCTCTGAATAGTAGTAGTAGTAGTAGGACGATCTTTAGATTAGTTTGCCTTGAGGTGAGGGAGGAAGAAGGATAGGCAGGATCCAGGACTGCCAAAGTTAGATGATTTCTCTTGATATCTCTAAGAGGAATATCAGGCTAGCATTGTATCTATTTGCCACCCTTCAAATATCTCTAGTCTAGTGTATGATTTTTCAGTTTTCAAATTGAGAGTGACTTCTCTGATTGCTCGTAAGGGGAGAGGGTAGCCCTTAGCTTGTATTCTGCTGGTTACACAAAAGACAATCTCAAACAATAAATAGTGAGTAAAGCCATTTGTTCAAACAAAACAGCAAATAGAAATCAGAGAAATTCTATGCATGATGACATGCTAAAGAATACAAAAGAGTAAGTGAGCTCTTCGGATGGGAGTGAGATAAGAACTCAGCTGAACCAGGAGAAAGAACAATCTCACTCAGGAGAGGTCCACTCTTAAAAGTCTTTAGATTGCCAAGCCCTGAAAGTCAAGTACCATGATGCATCCAGCTTCCCAAATGAGTCCGTGACTCCTGTCTGACATTCAAGAGTTTACACCATTCACAAGTTTCTGTCTCCATCACCTCCCTGAAAGTCCTCTCTTAACATGAGCCACCCCCACAAAACCAAGGCAAATGTCTTACAGCAGATATGAGTTGTTCTCAGCATTCTCTCAGCCAATCAGAAGTCACATTTCCCACCCTAGACCATCTTTCAGGGCACATCCCAAGTCTGTGTTAACAGTTATTTGTTGTTGTAGAACCTAGCCTCAGACTCTGGAATCCAAAGGGAGATAATCCAGAAAAGTCACCTTTAACACAGCCAAAGATTCAATTACGAATCCAAGACTTAGGCAGCCTTCCAGAGCTCGGTTCTTTGGGCTTTGGCCTTGTAATGCGAATGTAAATTTTAAAGATCTTCCCTGCCCCTAGGCTAAAGTGCACCAGAAGCCTGGGGAGGGAGGCTTGTTTTTCAGTAGATACTTTTTGATTGGCCAGTGGGTCAATAAGGTTGTTACATTCTCTGAGCCAGGAGAAGGCTATATAAGCCCTGATGTGTAGCTTTGTTTTGGGACTCACTTTGAGAAGTGTTCTGTGATTTGATCTGAATTCTGGGAAGCTGTTGTTGAGAGTCCCCCGGCTTTCAAAAACCCAGAATGTGGAAACCCAGATGTTGACTGGGTATGGATGTAATGGTTGGACAGTTTGGAAATCTGTCTACTTGATGTTTTTGTCTTGATAATTCTGCCTGTATGCTTTGAGGTTCGGGGTGCTGACCTTTTCTCCTGAACAAGGTAAACGATATATGTCTGACTGATCAAAGTAAGCTTGTTAACCCATTTTGAGTGGCTTTCCTTTAACAAAGCAGATCCAAGAACCTGTATGGGCGGCAAACCCTGAGGACGCCTGGGGGGCTTGCTGCTACAGGCCTCTACTTGCAGGGGCAGTGGGTGTCCTGGAGAGCTGGCTAGAGGCTAGAGGTCAGTGAAACCTCACCACGGGCTCTCTCCATAAGAACCAAGGAGTCGGGGGGTAGCCAAGAAACCTTAGCTGATTGTAAAACATCTTATGGAGCTTGAGTAAGCAGAGAGCTGTTTACTCTAGCCCTCTTGCAGTCTGATTCCAGGTATGTATATGACTTGAGTTCTATTGGTTTTAAGTAAATCATGTGAACTGTCTGAATTGCATCATAAATGATGGTCTTCCCTAGAGAACCTAACACAGTGCCCTCTATATAGGAGGCTAAAAGTTTGCTAAATGGGGGCGGCTGGGTGGCACAATTTATAGAGCACTGGATCTGGAGTCAGGAGGACCTGAGTTCAAATCCAACCTCAAACACTTAACACAAAACTAGCCGTGTGACCTTGGGCGAGTCACTTAACCCCAATTGCCCTGTCTTCCTCCTTCCAAAACCGCAAAAAGAAAAATCTTAAAAAAAAAAAAAAGTTTGCTAAATGGATTGACCCTTCCAGATGCAGCACCATCTATGATTTCCTGTAACTCCACTTCTGATCTCCTCCAGTCATCCTCTTTCTTGGGCCTGCCCCCATGGGTGTATCAGCCTCTTAAGTCTCAGTTTTTCAGCTTTCCAGTTCCATACTACTTCCTGACTGAGACTAAACCCCTAGAGATGATGATAGCCTACCTGAACTTATTCCTCAGTATTTAACCATCATACCCTCTTCATCACAGTGATTCTTTGCTGTCATGGTTCAAATCCCTTTCTCCATCTCCTACTGACCACTTTCTTATTCCCATTCCCTTCAACCTAATCCCTATGTTCCACCCTAAAACTTTCCAGTCCTTCCACTGTACTCTCTGGAATTTCTGCTCCAGAGGAAGAAACTTGCTTTCATCTTAAACTTTTTCCTTTCTAGCCCCTTTCATTCTCTTGCACTCACTAAGACCTGGCTCCCCATTGATGGCACAGCCTCCCTGGCCAACCTTTGCATGCTGATTATAATTTCAATCATTCCCCAACTTGCTGGCTAAAGTGGGAGCATTAGAACATCCCTTACTTTTTATTCCACTTTAAGACTATCTCTCTACCACTATCATCATTCCTTTAGAGAGGTTCAGTGTATATTTATCATCCAGTGAAAATTCTAGTAGCTGTCATCTACTAATCTCCAGAATCTTCCCTTGACCAGTTCAATGCCTGACTCACAATCTTTCTCTACTAATTCCTGCCTCATAATAAAGAACTTTAACAGACATATTGATACTCCCTCAAACCCCTGAACCTCCCAATTCTTCAACTTACTCATTTCGCATGACCTATTCCTCCACTCCACCTAGCTATACACAGACATGGACATACCCTGGATCAGAACATTACCCTCAAGTGTTCCACTTCCAAGTTCATGAATTCTGAAATTCCCTTACCTGATCACAATCTCCACTTCTCCCTCTCCCTTGCAACCCTTAACTTTACTTTTTGTCTTCACTGCAATCTCCAATCCTATCACTTCTCAATTCTTTCCAGTACAGTGTTGTGGTCAAAATAAGGTCTTTAAAGTGAGGCACCAAATTCTGAGCACAATCAATTTATTAGGAAAGAGTGAATTTAGCAATAAAGAGGATCTGAACTTCCTCAACAAAGCGAAGACCCTGAATAAGGGGGACAAGCTCTCTTTTATAGTTTTTGAGCATAAGGAACAAGACTTTATGGGGGGGACCAAGTTCTGATTGGTTATGAGAGCTCAGCATTATGAATGGTGAAATTAATGTGATTGGTTACAGGGCTGAGGCATGGGGAGCAATATGATTGGTTGGAAATTGGGAATGAGGGGCTAGCAACAACTCTCTTCTTCCCTCCTGTATCTAAGAAATGTTCATTGTTTGACTCTGTTAAAGATTGTTAAGGCATTCCCTGAACTTGTCTTTTTGAGTTGCCATATTTTCCAGCAACACTGGACCCAACTCCATTTGCAAGGTTGGAGATAGTGAACCAGACTTCTTTGGATCACAAACCAGACATCCTTGAAGGATAGCTTGGTAGTGTACCAGACTCCCTGGTGTCCACCCATATCCCTCAAGGGGAACAGATTTCTTTGAGGCAAGACTAGAAAGTGATTACAAGTAGAACTGGATTTCTTAACTTATTACAGGCCAGCTGAATTTCTGAACTAAGTTCAGGGACAAAGAACCATGATTTAGGCAGTCAAAATCAATTAAGTGTGAATATGATTGATTTGTTAAAAGACCCAGAATCAGTCTGATCATTTCAACTGACTACATTCTCCTCCTTTCCCCATCTTGATTCTTTGGTGAACCAGCCCAATTCTACACTGTTCTCCTTTCTCAGATCTCTTGCCTTTTTAGCCTATTGCTAAACTGGCGCTCCCAAACCTCAGCCTTGTATTATTCCCTTCTTCTTTTGCCTTTACTCTTACTCACGTGCTGCTGAACAAAGCTGGATAAAAATCACGACAGTGCTGAATGGGTCCACTGCAAATTTATGTTATATAATCTCAATTAGATCCCCACTGCTGGTGGGCATTTCTTTAATACCTCCCTAATTAGTTCACTATTCCATTTACCAATATGGTTCTTCCAGATCTTTTCATCTCTCACCAACCTCCCATGGCTCCCCCTCCTCCTACTTGCTTAGCTGAGAACCTTGCCCCATATTTCAGTGAAAAGCTTGAGGCCATTGGCCAAGCATCTCCCTTCTCCCCTTCTCCTTAATTCACCTCTCCCAGATGTCTTTCAGTGCCAAGCACTGGGCTAAACACTAAGGACACAAAGACAAGCAAGCAAGACAGTTCCTACCCTCAAGGAGCTTACATTCTATTGGGGGAATATAATACACAAAAGGAATTTAGAATCAAGAACTATCTTATTTCCACCACCACCACCACCACCGTATACCTACAATCCTACCAAAATGTCAATCTTCATAGGAACAAAACCCGTGTCTTAATCATGTCTATCCCCTAGCAGAGGACTTTTAATTTATGTTTGTTAGATGAGTGGAGAAACACCAGCAGGAAACTGGGGCTACAGCAACTTACAGATGCTTCCCAGGACTAAAAATATTGAAGACCCAACACTGAAAAATTAAAAAGATCATCCTAAATATAAGTATAACAATTTGTAAGCCATATCCTTCCTATTCTACTAGGTCCTTTTTTTTCTTCTTCAGACTTTTGCTCTAAACAGTGAGAGGCTTGCTAAAGGTAGTGGGATCCTGGTGACCAAATATTTCCTGTCTACTTGCTGTATGCAGAGCACTGTGCTGGTTACTAGGGAGGAGGGACAAAGAAGTAATAAGACTGCAAATATTAGAACATCTGGATTCCAGCTTGGTCACTGTTTTTTATATAATTCAAGTTGAATGACTGTTCTTTAACCAAAGGATCTTAGATTAATGAAGTTTGATGAGGAGGGTGGACCAAAACCCAGACCTTTGTGATTTTTCTCATACCCCATTGCACCCCAGCCCTCTCATTTAGACTGAAAATAATTAGAAAGGAACAGGGGAAGAGTGAGGTTCATGCAAATGAATGTGATATCTAGCTATATCCTTTCTTTTCTTTGACTTAGAGTCTCCTGGAGTCTTAGAGGGAAACCATCTACTTAAGACCTTAAGAAAGACTTTGAACTGTGTCAGTGGTTCTCTAAGTGCTGTCCTACACAAAGGGCTCCAAGGGGGAATATGAAAGTCAAAACTATTTTGATAATAATGCTAGGGGCAGCTAGGTGGCATAGTGAATAAAGCACCAGCCTTGAAATTAAGAGAACCTGAGTTTAAATCTCACCTTGACACTTAACACTTACTAGTGACCTTACAAGTGACTAGTAACTCACATGTGACCTTGGGCAAGTCACTTAACCCCAATTGCCTTGCCTTCCCCCCTCCAAAAAAAGAAAAAATTAATAAATTTTTGGGGCAGCTAGGTGGCACAGTGAATAGAGCACTGGCCTTGAAGTCAGGAGGACCTGAGTTCAAATCCAGTCTCAGACATTTAATGCTTACTAGCTGTGTGACCTCAGGCAAGTCACTTAACCCCAATTGCCCTGTCTTCCGCCCTCCAAAAAGCAAAAAAAAAATTAGATAATAATACTAAGATTATTAAAATACTTATTAAAGTATTGTATGTAGTAAGTGACAGGAGTAGAATTTCAACTCAAGGAGTATTTTAATACTCCTCCCTCTTCTAACTACCTATCTGTATGAAACCAGATTTTCTTTATATACGTCAACCAAAACATATCACAATAGAAGGAATGCAGAAGCAGATATGAGAATCTGACTGTCTTCTATTTAGCCAGACATTAAAGAGATATACAAAAAATACATAAAGCAATGCTACTCTTCTTTTTTTCCAATCAAAAAGCATTTATTTTGTGCCAAACATTATGTTAAGTGCTGGGGATGATAATAGTATCATTAATACATGCATGTGTGTGTGTGTGTATATATATATATATATATACATATATATATATATAAATAACACGTATAGAGTACCTATTACATTCCAAGGATTGTAATGCTACTCTTCTTACTAAATATTTTTTTGTTTTGGAAAATATAATTATTTCTTTTAAAAACATATTATTTAAATTAACATGTAATGAATTTATTATTATTTTAATAAATTAAGAAATATTTTAAATGTACCCATTTTAAGTTCTAGTATGGCAAATAGCAATAGATATAGCCCACATAAACAAAAGTTCTTTGATTTTTAAGAGTATAAAGGAGTCCAGAGACCAAAAAGGTTTGAGAATTGCTGTTCTGGGCTTTTCTAAATCAGATGTGGTTTTTGCACCCAACTGCCTATTCAGCAGTGGGGTGGCAGGGTTTCTGCATGAGAGACCAAGGCGAGTAAACTTGTTCGGCACGCCCCAGCCCTGTCTTTTCCTGAATGAGGTCATTTCCTGAATGTTGACACCTGCCTGCCATTATCCTGTGAGCCCATTTTCTCTCCTAGGCATTGCTCAATGGGGCCAATGCTGACAGCCCCTGACCTACACAACTCCAGCATCCATGTCATCACACCCATCTGCTTCTGGCCGGATGCTATGATAATGACAATAATTGATGATGAATAATGATGATCATTCACATATCTATAGCTCTTTAAGGTTTACAAAGCATATAGTTACAATTTTGAGAAGTGTAGGCAGTCCAATAATTTCCCCTGGTGCCATGGAAAGAATATAGATTTGGAGTCAGAGGGCTTGAGTTCAAATTCTACTCCTGCCACTTACTACATGCAAGTCATGGACAAGTCATGTAACTTCCCTGAACTTCAGTTTCCTCATCTGTAAAAGGAGGTGGCACAGTGGATAGAATGCCAGGGCTAGAAGACTCTTCTTCCTGAATTCAAATCTGGCCTCAGACACTTGTTAGTTGTGTGGCCCTGGGCAAGTCATTTAACCCTGATTGCCTCAGTTTCTTCATCTGTCAGATGAGCTGGAGAAGGAAATGGCAAACCCAAATGAGGTCATAGAGAGTCAGACAAGACTGAAACAATGAACAACAATTAAAAAATGAGAAGGTTGAACTAGATGACCACTAAGGCCCCTTCCAACTCTAAAACTTTGGTCTTATGATCTTATTGTAGAGAAAGAAAGGAAAGTTGATGACAGTTCTGTCTTTTTGTTGCTCTAAAGGAGGTCCAATGGACATCTCTAGTCTCTTCTCCCACCCTTCTCCAAAGAAGACTAATTCCTGCCCCCAGGAGAAGTAGGAGGTTGGGGCCAAGACCACTCTGCTCTCCTCAGAGAGAGGAAGGTACTGGGTTAGAATTATATCTGCTCTTCTAAATAGTGTTAGTCTAGGGAATATGATCAGGTTCTAACTTCTGATCACTTTGTCATGTTTGGGGGGAACAGGGACCCCAAGATCTATATTCAAAATTTGACTGCTTTTCCATCTAATACCAGTTCCACAATGAACCACATAGCGAATAGTAAAGAAAGTCATTTATCTAAATGAGTAGCAAAACAGAAATCAAAGAAAGTATACATAGGAGAACATATATCAGACAATACAGAGTGAAGGAGCTCTCTCATTGGTAGCAAAGTAACTAAGTTCAATCAACAGAGATTGTCCTTGATCTCGCCCAAGGAAGAACTCCCTGAAATCTCTAGAGTAGCAAGTTGGGAATACAGGTCATGACAGAGGCTAGCTACTCCTCTCTTGTCTTCCCAGAGTCTTTTCCTTCAGCATCCTGAAGTGGGGTTAGCCTCTTCTATCTTCTCTCTCCAATGGAAGCAAAAAGTTCCTGAAGCAACTCAGTACTTGAAGGAGACTTGAAGTGTGACCATTCCCAAAGGGGACTATCCCCGAAGAGTCTTGAATGGTTCCCAAAGAGAACTTGCTGTTCTGGACAGTTGAAGCACTTGCCTCTCACCATCTCCTCTCTAACCTTCACATAGGGCAGGGTCTTCATCTCCACCAATAAGGAGAAAGTCCCATGCCAGTGGGTATTTTTCAAATGAGGAAACCGAGGATCTGTGAGATTAATTGATTAGCTTGGGCTCACAAATCATAAGTCTGAGAGCTGGAATTGAGAGCTTACTACTATACTGAGTTATCTTTTCCTGAGTGTCAGAGTAAAGCCAGAAGGTACATTAGGGATCAAGGACAGAGAAAATATGTGATATTGGCAGACAAGCAGGTGATGACAGCAACTGCAGAGAAGAAAATAAGGTTTCACAGCTATTGAATGGCAAGTCAGAATTTGAATTCAAGTCCTATAGTTTTGTCTGTACTCCAGCTCTAGAAGTTGCTGTTAAATGAGACTCAGATTCTGATCATCCTTGCCTGGGACCCTCCCCATTTGAAGACAATTGGGCTGATCATCTGTCATAGGAATCATTGATCAGAAATGTGATCCAGAAAGGACCTCAGGGACTATCTAATACAACCCTGTCCTTTTAGAGTCGAGGAAACTGAGGGACAAGAAATGTTAAGTGACTCATGCAAAGACAGAGGCAAAATTTGAACTTAGGATCTCTGACTCCAGAGCAAGGCCTTTTTCCACCCTCCCATACTGCCTCCCTTAGATGCCCTAAACACCTCTCTTCATTTGAATAATAGACAGTCATAGTAAAAAAAAATATATTTATTGAGCACTGATTTTACACTCAGCACTGCAGAGGGATACACAATCCCTATTCTGAAGGAGCTTACAGCCTACTTGTAGTTCAGGGGGGAAGAACAAATAAACAAATAACTTCTATAACACAGTGTGTTGTTATTGTTGTTGTTTAAGGCATATCCAACTCTTTTTGACCCCATGGACTTGTCATGGGTTTTCTTGGCAAAGGTACAGGAGTGGTTTGCCATTTCCTTCTCCAGTATGTCCCCATTTTACAGATAAGGAACTGAGGCAAACAGGGGTTACGTAACTTGCCCAGGGTCACCTAGCTAGTAAGTGTCTGAAGCTAGATTTGAACTCAGATCTTCGTGAATCTAGACCTAGTGCTCTATTCACTGTGCCACCTAGCTGTCCCAATAAGGGAATATGAGAGATGCATAAAGAAGTCCAAAGAGCTAGGAGAAATTTGATGAAGGGGAGAGGGTTTTCAGTTGGGGGCAATGGGAGGCAGGGAGAGTCTGGAATTGTTGTCTTGGATTGTTTCATGGAGGAGGCAGCTTTAGGATTTTAGTTTAGACCCAAAAAAAGAAACCTCAGACAAAGATTTGGAGGTAAAGGGTAACACATTCTAGGAATATGGGATGCTTACAGGTATGGGAACATTATTATGATCTGGTCACGAAGAGATATGGACAGGTCAGTCAGGCTTATATAGATAAAGAAAGAGCAGTAAGTGTTAAGGAAATGTTAGGCTAAGGAAAAGATAAAAGAAATGATCCATAAGTAAAAATGAACTACCAGGTAAGGAAATGTTTGTCTATTAAAGGAGGGTGTGTGCTGGGGGGAACACCTGGAGATAAGGCTGGGAAGATAGGGTGGGGCTAGACTATGGAAGGCCTTGGTCACCAGACTGGAGAGCTTGGACTTTATCCTGGTGACATCAGTTTTTTAACCAGGAAGTAACCCAAGAAAGGTGATGTTTTAGAGAGATTACTTGCCATCTGGCTGCCTCTCAAAACACGTTTACAGTGATTTTTTCAGGTAATGTTTTAAGAGCTGGGAACACAAAGAAACACGCAAAAGACAATTCTTTCTTCCAGGAACTCACAGTCTTAATGGAGGAGATGACGTGTAAATAACTATATACAAACAAGATCGAGACAGGATATATCAGAGATCATTAACAGAGGGAAGATGCTAGCATTAAGGGGGATTAGGGGAGGCTTCTTATAGAAGGTGGGATTTTCAATGTGACATGAAGGAAGCCAGAAGACAAAGACAAGGAAAGAATGAATCCCAGGCATGAGGACAATCAGTCTGTAAGGGGAGGGTCTTGTGTGAGGAGGAGCAAGGATGCCAGGTCACCAAATAGAAGAGTATGTTAGGTGAGAAAGTTTAACAAGACATAGGAAGACATTTGTGGTCAAGGCATCAGGGTTTCAGATGTTCCAGTGCAAGACTGAGACAGTGATAAGCCACATAATTCTTGCACAAGTGGTACCTCTTGCAGAGGTGGGTTTAAATTCAAACTCTGCCAGTGCAATCCTTGAGCAAGTCACTTCTCTTGGTTTCTTTTATCTATAAAATGAACTCTAAGGTCCCTCCCAAATCAAAATCCTAAGTAGCACCATGATGACATGGAAAAAATGCTAGATTTAGAATTGTGAGACAGGTTTGAATCCTGACTCTGGATTCAAAAAGTTACTATGTGACTGAGCAAATCATTTAAACTCTCTGGTCTTCAGTTTCCTCATGACCTCTTAGTTCCCATCCAGCTTTGAGTCTCACGATTTTAAGTGAGGAGACAGCATTGGTAATCTCTAACAAATTAGGATTATTAAGATTGGGTGGGAGAGGTTTCCAGTCTAGGAAAGATGGAGCCATGCAGACAGTGGGTGAGGCAAAAGACAGACACAGAAATGCCATGTCTAAACAGCCATGATGACACAGAACATCAAGAGTGTGAAGGAACTCTCATCAGGTGATCATGAGATCACCTGATCCCATGCCCTCACTTGACTGATGAGGAGACAGGCTCAGAGAGAGAAGCTAACTTGCCCAGGGGCACACAGTATCTGGAGCCAACACAAGAACCCAGGTTGCCTGATCTCCAGTCCAGTACTTTCCCCACTATACCATGCTGCTTTCCTAAAGTCCATATGAGTTCCTCCTATCTCTAATTAAGTAATCCTTTGCCCTTGTTTAGATTTCTTCAGTCCTAAAAGACTGAGGTCCCTGATGTTGTCTTGTCCTGGGCTTTGGGTAGTGGTTGGTGACAAAGTATCATCTACCTCAAAGCTCTTGAGAAGGGGACTGAAAAAGGCAGACCCACCCACCTCTGACCTCAATCACCTGGAAGGACAGGTTGTGGAGGACCTACTGAGGTATAGGGCATGGAGGAGCCACAGACAGGGCTGTGCCCCCATTGCCACCCACCAGTTCCCAGGTCATACCAGGTGTGACTGCTCATAGCTATACCAATTGCAAAGGTCTCCTACACTCAAACTTCTATGAAGCATAGTCTCCAGGCACTTAGAATAATACTGCCAGCTTCCTTCTAGGCATAGTAATGTTTATATAGTTCTTTATAATATATAAAACACTTTACCTGCATGACCTCATGCATTCAATACACTCCTCCCTGTGAAGAGGTGGATCTTGTAAGTATAGATACATAACTGGAACACATACATGTAGTGTAGGAGACATGCTCTGGCTTCATAGGGATGGGTATGTGCTTTTTAAAAAGGTATAGCCTTTTGCTAATGGATGAGCACTTGCTGAGACGTTGAAGCAGCTCCTGATTGGTCCCCTTGGGGACCTATGACTGGAAATCAGCCACTAAGCATCATGGAGGTCAGGCTTTTATGATGGAACCTCCACTTAAGTAGGTTGGAAAAGCGTCAGAAAGCCCCCACTTGTACAAATTTCCTGCTTTTAGGTCAGTTCCAATACCAGCTCTCCTTTGGGGTTCCATTGAGGGGAAAAGGATTTCTCTCTCCTCTGCCTCACCCCACCCCTAACAGCAATGTGGCTACAAGCACATGTCCCACAGAAAGATGACAGAGAGGTTGGGAAGTGTCTCAGTCCGGCAAATCAAAGGAGCTCTCCTGATTTCCCCCATTATAGACAGAGATATAGAGATAAAGATAATGATAGAGATGGAGATGGATATATAGGTAGAAATATATACACACACATACACATGTATGTATATGTATGTATGTGGGTGCAAATGGGTGCACATAAATATACACATATTTTACAGGGATGAAGGGAGGAAGAAAAGAAAGAAGAGAGGAAAGGAAGGAAAGAAAGAAAGAGGAGAGAGAGGGAGAAGGGAAGGATAAAAGAAAGAGAAAAGAAAGGGAGAGATGAAGACAGAAAGAAAAGAAAGAAGAGAAGAAAGGAAGAAAAGACAGGAAGAAAAGAAAGAAAGAAAGAAAGAAAGAAAGAAAGAAAGAAAGAAAGAAAGAAAGAAAGAAAGAAAGAAAGAAAGAAAGAAAGAAAGAAAGAAAGAAGGAAGGAAGGAAGGAAGGAAGGAAGGAAGGAAGGAAAGGAAGGAAGGAAGGAAGGAAGGAAGGAAAGAAAGAAAGAAAGAAAGAAAGAAAGGAAGGAAGGAAGGAAGGAAGGAAGGAAGGAAGGAAGGAAGGAAGGAAGGAAGGAAGGAAAGAAGGAAGGAAGGAAGGAAGGAAGGAAGGAAGGAAAGAAGGAAGGAAGGAAGGAAGGAAGGAAGGAAGGAAGGAAGGAAGGAAGGAAAGAAGGAAAGAAAGAAAGAAAGAAAGAAAGAAAGAAAGAAAGAAAGAAAGAA
>NW_027187367.1:10775550-10799905 GCF_028583685.1 Petaurus breviceps papuanus
GAAAGAAAGAAAGAAAGAAAGAAAGAAAGAAAGAAAGAAAGAAAGAAAGAAAGAAAGAAAGAAAGAAAGAAAGAAAGGAAGGAAGGAAGGAAGGAAGGAAGGAAGGAAGGAAAGAAAGAAAGAAAGAAAGAAAGAAAGAAAGAAAGGAAGGAAGGAAGGAAGGAAGGAAGGAAGGAAGGAAGGAAGGAAGGAAGGAAGGAAGGAAGGAAGGAAGAAAACCAAACCAAGCAAAGACAACAAAGGCGGCTCTCTTAGCTATATTTGAGGGCAAGACTTTAAGGTGGTCAGGGATGATGATAACAGACAACACAGAGGAAGCAGAACCAGTCAATCCTTTATCATGGTTTTCTTTTCTCTACCAAAGAGAACGACCTCTGGAACAGGAAAGACCAACCAGCAACAGTTGGTTGTCAGGGAGGTGAAATTCAAGATACGCGAAGAAATGATTATAGGAGAGCACTGGGCCACCCTACATGAATTTGTCACCGGACCCAGACCAGGTGGCAGTAATAATCATAACTTCTGATATTTACATAGCACTTTAATGAGAACATCTGCATCTGTGGTTACTAAATCACTCCTAGCACTTATAGAGAACAGGCAAAGTGTTACAAGATTGGAGAGAGAAAAATATTCCCATTTTCAAAAAACATAAGAAGGTAGATCAGTAAGACTATAAGCCTCTGAGTCTGACCTTGATTCCTGGCAGAATTCTAGGACATTTTATCAAAAGGATACTTTGTGAGCACTTAGGATGGGAAACAGCAGTCACTAAAAAGGCAATATGAAATCATCAAGAATGGGTCATGCCCAGAATAACCTCATTTATTTTTTCCCACAGGATTACTGGAACTGGATGGGGGTAAGAGGTCATTTAGGCCTCACTCTCCACTTTAGGGAAGGGCCCAGGTCAACCAATCTTCATCTTCCTCCTGACTACACTTCTAACTCTTGACTTCAGCAAGCTAGTTCATCTTCAGTCTTTTCGTTTAAACAATTTTTTTTAAGCAATCGGGGTTAAGTAACTTGCTCAAGGTTACACAATAACAGCCAGTTATTTCTGGGTGTGGTGCTGAGCATCTGAGCCCGGATTTGATCCCCAGGTCATCCTGACACTGGGGCTGGTGCTCTTACTCGCTGAGCCACCTGGCTGCCCCATCTTCAGTCTTAACTTAGGACCTTCCTCAGTGACTAAAGCCTCCTCAACCTAAAAGAATAATACTAGCATCTAGGTGGTTCAGTGCCTAGAGCACTAGGCCTGGAGTCAGGAAGACCTGAGGTCAAATTCTGCTGCAGATACTTAACTACTTGTGTGACCTGGGGCAAGTCACTTAACCTCAAATGAAAAATGGGGACAATAACAGCACCCACCTCACAAGGTTGTTGTGTGGATCAAATGAGATAATATTTGGATTTGTCTTTACATCAAATTGAAATCTGTCCCTGTACAGCTGCTAATCATTGTTCTTAATTCTGTTTTCCTAGAACCAAGCAGAATGAGCATAACTTGTCTTTCTCGTGTTAGCCCTTCAGCTACATGAAAGCAAAGATTCTTTCCAGCAACTTGCAGTCTAGCAGATTTTGTCCATTCATTGTCCTAGGCTGTGAGAACCTTTGAGATCCTAACTCTGGAATTTGGAACGTTAGCTATCCCTCCCAGCTCCAGGTCCTTACCATCTCTGCCTTTGTGTAGGCCTTTGATAAAAATACAGAACAGGATCATATCTCTGGGACCCCTCCTCTTAACACAAGGCTTCTTAAACTTTTTCAGTGTTTCTTAAAGTGGGTGTCACAACCAGGGATCCATTAATTAATACTCTTTAAACCAAATTACTCAACCAGCTCCAAATCCCTTTAATCATGCAGTCATCTGGCCCACTTCTCTTCATTTATAGAGTGATGCATTTGGCTTTTGATTGCTGGTAAAAATTCTAGAATGTATTATTAGATGGTTTGTGATTATTTAGAAAGGGAATTAGTAATCATTAACAGCCAACATGGTATTTTTTTTATCAAGAACAGGGCATTTAACTTTATTTCCCTCCCTTTCTGAGCCAGAGTTACTAGACTAATAAGTCATGGAATGGCACAGAAATAGAATACTTGGTTTTCAGCTTTGATTCTGACACGTGGTCCCAAGGCATCCTTGTGGACAAAATGGAAATGTGTTGGCTGAATTATAATAAAGGTAGGAGGCTTCAGAACTGGTTGAATGCCTGGATCCATGAAGTAATAATTAATGGATAGCTGTCACTGTAGAAGAATGCTTCCAATGAAGTGCCCCAGGGGTTAGTTCTTGGTCTTGTGCCAAGAATGTATTGAATGTACTTAGCATTTTTAGAGGTAACTTGCATATAAATTCATGGATGACATACTTATCAAATTTGCAGGTGATGAAAAGCTAACACGTTGGATGACAGGGTACAAAAATATTTTGGCAGGCTAGAACCATGAAATGAATATAATGAGATGAAATTTAAGAGAGATTAAATCCAATTTAGCAAGCATTTTTAAAAGCATAGACTGTGGCCAGTTATGGTGCTAGGTGCTTGGGAAGGTGGGATGTCTCAGGAGGTAGTGTCTCTAGGACTGGAAGGTCACTTTTGTGGGGAAGCGGTTGCAAAGAAGATTCCTGTTTATTTATGGTTAGGCTACCTACCTATCCTTTTCAGCCCTGGGATTCTGTGATCCTAAGCCAGTCCTTTTATTATTTTGTTTTAGCCAAAAGAATACATTGTATACTCAGCATTGTAGGGGATGTAGAAAAAGAGAAAAATCAGCCCATGCACTTAAGAGAGGCACAGTTTAGTTAGAGAGTCAAAAATCACCTCGAACAATCAGAAAGTAACAGAAGGCAGGGTGTGGTGAAGGGCTCAATAGGTTAACAGACACGGAAATGGCAAAAGCTCAGAGGAGCTCAAATATAGATGTTAAGGGCTTGGCTCTCTAGCTACTATCTGGGTAATTCACATACAGTTATCCCTTCTACATCTTGACTTTCCTGAGATATATTACAAGTCAGCACAAGAAATTAAATGGGAATTTTGGGGGAGTTTTGCAGAAGCCACAGACGACATGCAAAGGCCTGCAGAGAACACAGAAAAAGTTTAGAAACTCATAAAATATATGTATTGTATTGTATAATATCAACATATTTTATCTTTTAGTACCATAATAATTCAGACTTCTATGGTACCATCGGTTCAAAAAATTTTGCATGGATTTTCCAGATTGCAGAGGTACCATGCCCCTAACACCCGCAGTGTGGAAGGGATAACTGTATATAAATGAGAGAAGGGATTGTCATCATCAGGACTGCTCTTCAAGTAGTTTCCTTTTAACTACTTGCATGAAAATATGATTACAATCAACAAGGATTTATTAAGTACTTTATTAATTAATTTATTAAGTAATTATGTGCTCATAAAGGTGCATAATAGGCACTGAGGATACAAAGACAAAAATGAGACAGTACTTTCCCTCAACGAGCGTATGTTCAAACACAGCAAACAAGATGTTCATAGATGTAATGAGTGATTTGCCCAGGGTCATACAGTTATTTGAGTTTCTGAGACTGGATATAAACTCCAGTCTTCTTGACTCTAGGTTTAGTGCTCTATTCACTAGGCTATCCAGGGAGGACCAGCACCTCTGATGTGAGGGCTGCTGAGCCCTTTGCAGGGCTGCTCATCCACCTTTGGGGTCCTCCTTTCACCTTCACCTCTGGCTCCAAGAAGCTATAGTATGCACAGCAGCCACAACCTGACAAAACCATCTTGGCAGATGGGCTAAACCAGGTTGAGTTAGAGGGGTGTCTACCCCAAGCATGTGAAGATTACTTCCCCCACCCCCATGGAAGGGGCAGATGAGAACAATTTGTTCCAATGACTATGAAGGTGGCTGAAGCAGGTACCGTGGAGCACTTAGACCTTGGTTAGACATTGAAGATACTAAGGTTATCCACTGTATTCTGGGCCATCACCAGTTGTCCTGACCTTTGTCTTGTTACAGGACTTTAATGACTCTGGAAGAGAGTGAGACTGATGATTTTGTGCAAATCTTGCCTCATTTAAGTACAATTTGCGTGAAAGTCATTTGCCCCATGATATCATTGGTCCTCCTTGAAATGAAGGACAAACAACAGATGTGATGAGCCTGGACTGATCTAGAAGCTCAGTTCTAGGAGTAATTCCCTGCTGGGCTTTCACTCAAAGGGCTCAACATCTCTTCTAGACAGGTCTTTGTTTCACTGGACCAGGTCATTGTGCTGCTATCCATAACTATTGCTCTGGTGGCTGCTGCTATTTCTGCCATTCAGCTCTGGTTGCTGGTGGAACATCTGATGGGACCTAAGGATCTCCCAAACTTGCAAGATCTCCTGGGCACTTTGGTCTCATTTGCCTAAGATCAGGAAAGAATAAACACAAAGAGCCCAAGATGACTAAATGCTCACAATCACCATGACTGGGTGGAAAACAGAGCTGAGACCCCTTCTCTGCTGAACTCTCCAGACCAGCTAAGACATTGTAATGGGAATGCAAATTTGGAAGATCTTCCCTGCCCCTAGGCTAACGTGCACCTGGAGCCTGGGGTGGGAGGCTTGTTTTTCAGTAGATACTTTTTGATTGGCCAGTGGGTCAATAAGGTTGTTACATTCTCTGAGCCAGGAGAAGGCTATATAAGCCCTGATGTGTAGCTTTGTTTTGGGACTCACTTTGAGAAGTGCTCTGTGATTTGATCTGGATTCTGGGAAGCCGTTGTCCAGAGTCTCCCCCCCCCCCTTTGGAAAACCCAGATGTTGAAACCCAGATGTTGATTGGGTATGGATGTAATGACTGGACAGTTTGGAAAGCTGTCTACTTGATCTGTTTCTGTCTTGATACTTCTGCCTGTATACTTTGAAGTTGGGGATGCTAACCTTTTTCCCCCTGAACGAGGTAAACGATATATGTTTGACTGATTAAAGTAAGCTTGTTAACCCATTTTGAGTTGCTTTCCTTTAACAAAGCAGATCCAAGAACCTGTGGTGGCAGCAAACCCTGAGGACGCTTGGGGTGCTTGCTGCTACAGACATGCAGCTGCAAAGGAAAGAAAATGATGAAAGAGGAAGTCACCATTTTATATACATATTTAGTTCCCAATTAGCAACTGGAATCATCAATTCTTCAGGCTCTGTGGTCAATTAGAAGGCATTCTGTATCACACAGCATGAGCCCCCCAGTCATGCATGGCTGGAAACAGGCTCCCCCAGGTTTGCCTTCCAGTCATTTGGACAGGAAATAGGCAAGGAATATCTGCTAATGCTTCAAAGACAAGTCCCATCAACCCTATAGGCCAGTCTACCCCATTACCTATATGTCTGTACAGAATAAATACAAGGTAGCTTAGAGAAGGAAGGCATTACCAATTGGAGGCATCATGAAAAGCTTTGTATAGACAGCTTGAGATATCTTGAAGGAGTGAGGGGTTCTACACAAGGTGGTGATAAGGGAATACATTCCAGGCAGGAAGGATGGCCAGTACAGAGATGGGAGATGAAGTTCCATCTGTAATGTATAATAAGAGGACCAATTTGGATAGATGATAGGATAATGGAAGGAAAGTAATATATATACATATATTACTTTCCTTCCATTATTATATATATGGTATATATATAATTCCTTCCATTATATATATATGGTATAAAAGGTAAGTGCAAGTCAAATTGTGGAGAACTTTAAAACAACAACAAGAAAAGGAGTTGATGCATAAAGTGTATATATGTGTATGTATGTATGTGTATGTGTGTGTGTGTGGTCCATGTAAGTTATGTGTATGTCCATATAAGTTTGTCCAAATCAGCAGTTCTCAAAGTATGGTCCTCAGAACCAGGGGGACCCTTTCAGGGGCTCCTGAAGATCAAAACTAATTTCATAACAATACAAAGATGTTATTTGTCTATTAAAATACTTCTCCCTTTTCCAACTGCAAATTTGTATGAGGCCTGATTCTTTTCATATACTTCAACTAAAACAACATATCACAACAGATTGAATGCAGAAGCAAATATGAGAATCCAGCTGTCTTCTATTTGGCCAGACATCAAAGACACTTGCAAAAGTATATAAAACAATGCCACTCTTTTCATTATATCTTTTTGTTTGGAAATATAGTTATTTTCAAGTAAATGTGTTATTTAAATTAACATGACATTTTTCTTTTTCTTTTTGCTTTTATTATCCCCATTTAATTTTTTTAAATTAAATTATTTATTTTTCGTTTTCAACAATTGCTTCCATAAGTTTTAAATTTTCTCCTCCTCCCTCCCCTCTCCTTCCCCAAGATGGCTTGCAATCTGCTATGGGCTCTACATATACATTCCTATTAGACACAATTGCACATTAGTCATGTTGCATAGAAGAATTGTAACAAATGGGAAAAGACACAAGAAAGAAAAAAAAATAGTCTGTTTAATTCTGCATTCCAACTCCATAGTTCTTTCTCTGGATGTGACTGGCATTTTCCATCACGTGTTCTTTGGAATTGTTTTAGGTCCTTGCATGGCTGAGAAGGGCTAAGTCTATCAAAATCAATTCTCGCACACTGTGGCTGTTACTGTGCACAATGTTCTCCTGGTTCTGCTCCCCTCACTCAGTATCAGTTCATATAAGCCTTTCTAGGTTTCTCTGAAGTCTGCCTGCTCATCATTTCTTAAAGCACAATAGTATTCCATTATATTCATGTACTAAAACTTGTTTAGCCATTTTCCAATTAATGGGCATTCCCTCTATTTCTAGTTCTTGGCCACCATGACTTGTTATTTTTCAATGAATTAATAAAATTTTAAAATTTACCCAATTTAAATTATAACATGACAAATACCAATAGATGTTACCCACAAAAACAAAAGCACTTCCCAGAAATAACTGGCCGTGCAACCTTGAGCAAGTTACTTAACTCCAATTGCTTTAAAAACAAAAACAAAAGCACTTTTGGATGCTCAGTAATTTTTTTAAGTTTTTGGAGGGGGGAAGGCAGGGCAGTTGGGGTTAAGTGACTTGCCCAAGGTCACATGGCTAGTAAGGTTAAGTGTCTGAGGCCAGATTTGAACTCAGGTCCTCCTGACTCCAGGGCTGGTGCTCTATTCACTGCACCACCTAGTTGCCCCAGGATCCTCAGTAATTTTTAAGAGTTTAAAGGCATCCTGAAACCAAAAAGTTTAAGAAGTGATAGTTTAAATGCAGCCCACAGAGAGGCATGACTAGATATCTCTGGAACCTCCTCCACCTCTCTCCAAGAGACACTGATTCCTGCCTGGAAGGGAGAAGTAGACTGAGGTCATGAAGCTGGCTGTCCTGTTCTAAAAGAGAAGATACTGGACTAGAAGTATATCTATTTACCCCTCTAAATGTTGCTAGTCTAGAGGAAATTGTTACATTCCGCACAGATTCAAGCTACTTTCCTGGTCACTCTCCCTTGAAGAGGAAGGATTGCCCCCAAGTTCACACTAGAAGGCTACCTTCCCACCAAATGTTAGTTATACAAATGACCATCACAAACGATGAAAAGAGAATAAACCCAAGCAGACAGCAAAGAGAAATCAGAAAAGTTATACAAACCAGAATATACCAGGCAATATATAACATGAAACAGGGGAGAGAAGGAGAGAACTCTTGATCTCTTACCCAAGGAGAAATTACCTGAAGTCTCTAGGAAGGCAGAAAATATTGGGGGGGGGGGGTTCCTAGCAGCAAAAAGGGTTTCTATAGCTACTAGAGATAAAGGGTTAATAACACAGCGAGGTTTGCTCTTAAGGAAAATCACTTCTGCAGCTGGGTTAATGATGGATTGGAGTGGGAAAAGACTCAAGGTAGAAAGACCAAGATGGACGACATAATACTTTAATGAAAAATGAGCTTGCCTGAATTAGTTATTAGAAATAGTGAATTCTGAATGTGCTCTAAAGATCATAGATATAGGACAAAAAAGACAGCACATAAGAGGGAATTAGGAGACATCCCTAGGTGTTAGTTACAGCTAAGCCACCACCACTATGTGCGGCATGTTAAGTTACGTATGACCTTAGGCAAATCATGTCATCTTGTTCAGGCTCTCTGGACCTCACTCTTCTCATCTGTGAAATGGAGTTGATCCTGGAAAAAATTCTGAAATGACAGGAGAAAAACCACTAAACTCCTCCTGTCCTTTAATCCAGTGACACCACTACTGGGTTTATATGGAGGTCAGTAGCAGAAAAATTCCATATAAAAACAGTTCTCACTTTCTGTAAGTTTGCATTATGTAAATTTAACTTTACATAAAGAATCCTGAAAGAAATCCACATTCCAAAAAACACTCATGTTAACTTTAGTGTATAGTACTATGCCTTTTCTCTCTGCCCTTGCCCCTTGACTCCTCGGTCCTCCTACCCTCCACCAAAAACAAAAACAAACAAAAAAACCCCAACCCTCTAAATGAAAGTAGAAGAACAGAGGCCCAAATAGGGGGCTTGGCTTGGGACCTTCGGCTCTAAGAGAGGAGACTTTTGCCCTACACCACTGTACATCCTGCTGGGTAGAAGTCTGCTGTCTGTCCCCAGATGTCCTCTCCTGTCTGTGTCCATGTCCAGCCCCTCCATGTGCCTGCCCATGTGTGTTCTTCCTCTCAGTTCGAGTCCCACTTGGCCAGCTCTGGCCCTGGGCCCAGGCCCCAGCCCCAGCCCTTGTGTTCCTACTCTTTTTCTCATTTCTCTATCCCTAGCCCTCCTGGGTCCTTGAACTATGTGCTGACCTCCTCCCTCCAAGGCGTAGGAACCCCTTCCTGCCTCCTTCCTTTTCTCCCTCCCCCATGTCTGTGGATAAATTCACATTATGTAAAAATTGTTTTACATAGAGGTCTATGGAATAATGGTCCAGCTACATAAAGCAAGAACTGTCAGTATATATGGTATGTCTATATACATACGTACATATATGTATATGTAGATAACAAAACATTCATATTAGCATAATAACATAGTAGCAAGAAACTAGTGCCTATCACTTAAGGAGTGACTGAAAAAACTGGTCGATACAACATCATGCACTATATGAAATGACTAATTCAAAAAATTCAGAAAAGCATGAGAAGATTCATATGAATTAATGAAGAGGGGAAAGAGCAGAACCAAGAAAAATAGCATACACAAGTGCTACAATAATAGAAATAAAAACACTACCAAAAGACAGTCAAACTCTGATTAAATTCACTGAATTATTTTGATCCATCTATTAGAACCAAGGATGAAGAATACTTCCCTCCCCTTGAAAGATGGGTATATATATATATATATATATATATATATATATATATATATATATATACAGATAACAGAACGGTGCCTAATAATAACTAGCTAGCATTTATATAGTACCTGCTATGTGCCAGGCATTACCCTGAGTGCTTTACAAATATTATCCCATTTGATCTTCACAACTCTGGGAAGTAGGTGTTATTATTATCCCCATTTTACAGATGAGGAAACTGAGGCAAACAGAGGTTAAGTGACTTGCCCAGGGTCACACAGCTAGTAAATGTCTGAGGATGGATTTGAACTTAGGTCTTCCTGACTTCAGACCTGGCACTCTGTCTACTGCCCCAAGTATAAGGTCTTGGATGAGGTTTCTATCAGTTGAGTTTTGCTTAATTTTTTTTTTCATTACAAAGGGAAGATTCAGGGAGGGAGGAATTATATTGAAATATAATTACAGTGTAAAAACAATCAGTAAAGATTTTTAAAATAAAAATTAAACGAGGGAATTGGACTAGATTGTTTTAAGGTCCCCTTTGACCCTGAAATTCTGTGTGTTCCTGAGAGAGATATCATGTGGGCAGAGTATTTAGGAAAGGCTTCATGGAGGTGATGGCCCTGATGGATCAGATTTGGATAAGCTGGGGGAAGGAATTCCAATACTGAGACACAAAAAGGGAAAATTTGGGATATAGGAATAAACCTTGATGTGAGGACCAATGAAGAGATACGCTTAAACAGAATGTAATGTTGGAGAGTCGTAGGTTACAATTTTTCTCTCCACCTCAACTCCTGCCCTTATACTAGGGGACCTCAGTGTACATACTGACTCCCCTCAAATACCCGAATCATTCAGTTCCTCAACCTACTAATTTCCCATGACCTACTCTTCTGCTCTACCTAGGCCACTCTCAAATGGTCATTTGATTGTCATTCCCATGTTCTTTTTTTTTGTTTCTTTTTCATTTTATGTATTTATTTATTTACTTTTAGTTTACAACATTCAGTTCCACAAGCTTTTGAGTTGCAAATTTTCTCCCCCTTCCTCTCCTGCCCCCCTTCTCCCCTCCCCCCTCCATGCAATCCAATATAGATTCTTCAAATACCTTCATATTAAACATTAGTCAATTTTTAAAGAAGGATTATAACCAATGGAATGAACTATGAGAAAGAAGGAACAAAACAACAAAAAAAAAAAAAAGAGAGAAAGCAAGTAGTTTGCTTCAGTCTGCAGTCAGACTCTGTAAATCTTTCTTAGGATGTGGATAACCTTTTCCATCACGAGTCCTCTGGAATTGTCTTACAGCCTTGAATTGCTGAGAGGAGCCCAGTCTATCAAAGTTAGTCATCACAGATACAATGTGTCTGTAATTGTGTACAGTGTTCTCCTGGTTCTGCTCCTCTCACTCAGCATCAGTTTGTGTAAGTCTCTCCAGGTTATGATGAAGTCCATCTGCTCCTCATTTCTTACATTCATATGCCACAACTTGTTTAGCCATTCCCCAATTGATGGGCATTCCCTTGATTTCCAATTCTTTGCCACCACAAAAAGAGCTGCTATCAATATTTTTGTACATACACATTCCCTTTTTCTTGCTATCACCCACAAATGTGCCACCTCCATGCTGAAGGATTCAGAAAGCCCTTTATCTAACCATAATTTCTTGGCTTTCCACTTCTCCTTCCTTCCTTTACCAAACCCTATTCTTCATCCACACTATGACTTCCAATTCATTAACTTCTACATTCTCTCCCAGGCCATTACCCCTGTATGCTACCTCCTCTTTTCCCCATCTTAACCATTTGCAGAATCACTTCAACTCTACATGTGAAGTTCTCTTCTTGAGTCTGGCCCATTATTATATTGCTGACTATGACCCGCCAAACATCAACCTTAGATCACTCTCACCATTTACCACCTGCATCTTTACACATATACTGCTAAAAGAAGGTAGAGAAAAATTATACAACTGTTCTGACTAGGTCCACTATGAATCTATGCTATAAAACCTCAACAGGGTTCTCACTGCTGCTAGGCAATCCTACTACATCTCCTGTATGAACTCACTCTCCATAGCAGCTCTTGTAAACGTTTTCATCCCTTCTCACTTCTCCTGTGGCTCCCTCTCCTACCCCTCTCACAGTTGAAAACCTTGCCTCATTTTACAGAAAGAAACTGAGGCCATCCCCTTCCCTTCTCTCCATATGAGCTCTCTTTTCTCTCTTCCTCATCTCATGCTTTCTGCCACCATCTCTCCCTTCACTTCTGTCTCATATGAAGAGGTGACCTTACTCCTTACCAAGGAAAACCCTTCTACCTGCACAGGTGATACCATTCCATCCCTTCTCCTCTAACAGACTGACCCCTCTGTCGCCCACCCTCTCTCACTTATCTTATGTTTATCCCTATTTACTGTCTCCTTCCCTACTGCCTACAAATAGTCCCCTGTCTCCCCCATCCTCAAAAAAACTTCAACTTGATCCTTCCATCCCTGCTAACTATTGTCCTGCATCTCTTCTGCCCTTTGTGGCCAAACTCCTTGAAAAGGCTGTCTACAATAAGTATTTCCACTTTTTCTCCTCTTGCTCTATTCGTAACCTCCTTCAATCCAGCTTCCAACCTCCTCATTCCACAGAAACCATTCTCTCCAAAGTTACCAATGACCTCTTCATCCTCATTCTCTCTGACCTCTCTGAAGCCTTTGACACTGTTGACCACTCTCTTCTCTATGATTCTCTCTTCTCTCTAGGTTTTGGGGATACTATTCTCTGGTTCTCCTCCTACCTATCAGACTGCTCCTTCTTGGTCTCCTTTGCTGGATGTTCATCCAGGTCGCGTCCCAAAGGGCTCTGACAATGCCAGCACTCTGGTATGGGTCTGCATCATCTCACACTTGGACTACTGTAATAATCTGCTGGCGGGTCTGCCTACCTCAAGTTTCTCCCCACTCAATTCATGCTCCATTTGGCCACTAAAGTGATTTTCCTAAAGTGAAGATCTATCTATGTCAGATCCCTATTCAATAAACTCCAAAGGCCCCTGTACTTCTAGGATCAATCACAAAATCATCACTTGACATTCAAAGCCCTTCATAACCTACTGGCCTCCTACTATTCCAGTTGTCTTACGCCTTTCTCCTCAACACATGTTCTGTGACCCACTGACACTGACCTTGCTGTGCCACAAATATTCCTCACCTCATGGCATGTTGTTTGGCTTTTGCCCAGGCCTGGGATCCTCTCCCTCCTCATCCATGCTTACTGGCTTCCCTCTTAATTCAAATGTCTTCCTTCAGTTTATATTTCCTGTTTATCCTGTATGTACCTTGTTTGCACATATTTCTTTACTTGTTGTCTCCCTCATTAGATTGGATGCTCTTTGAGGGTGGGAAACGTCTCTTGTCTTTTAGTGCTTAGCTCAGTCCCTTAATATATGTTTGTTGACTGACTGACAGCTGCTATTTATGGAGAGGTATTATAGGAACCATAGAATTTTAAACATGAAAGGGGCCTCAGATCAATTTTCTCATTTTATTTGTTCTTTTGAACGTAGAAACATGTTTGCTAGCTTAATGATTATTTAAATCAACAAATAACTATTAAGTGTCTATCTAGGGGCGGCCAGGTAGCACAGTGAGTAAGAGCACCGGCTCCAGTGTTGAGAAGACCTGGAGATCGAATCCCGGGCTGGGACACTCAGCACCACACCCAGAAATAACTGGCCTTGTAACCTTGAGCAAGTTACTTAACCCCGATTGCTTAAAAAAAAAAAAAGTGTCTATCTAGTATAGATCTAGAGTTGAAATAAACCTTAGAGATCATCTAGTCTGACCCCTTCATTTTACAGATAAGGAAACTGAGACCCAAATGTGTTAGCTGATTTGCCCAAAGTCTTAAGGTAGAAATTTAATTTCAATTCAGCAAAAGTAGAATAAGAATTGATGTCCTCTGATTCTAAATGCCACTTTCCTTGCCAGGAATGCACCCCACTTCCCCTTGCCCTACCTGTATATGCTTTCCCAACTTCACACAGGTAGCAAGAGATAGAGCCAGAATTTGAACGCTGGTACTCAGCCCTAGATGCTGGGTTGCGCTAGGTAGATACAACACAGACTGCTTTCAAGGAGTTTGCAATCTAATACGCGTGGGAAACACAGAGATAACTATGGCGGCAAGGGAGGGTAAGTTAAGTACAAAGAAGTGCAGACAACACATTCTTGGGCACTGTTGGGAGAAAGGAAAACCATACATACGTGTCAGAAAGGACTTCCTGCGGAGGGGGCGGTATCGGCTTGGCGTGGGGAAGACTCCTCTTCCTGAGTTCTAGTCTGACCTCAGACGCTGCCCCTGGGCGTTTGCCTCAACTTCCTCGTCTGTAAAATGATCTGGAGAAGGGAATGACAAAACCTTCCTGTGTCTCTGCCAAGAAAGCCCCAAGTGGGGTATAGAAGAATCAGACACGACGGAAAAAACTATTGAACAACAGCCCGGAAGAAGGACCTTAAAGGAAGGGCCTTATTCGAGTCTATCAATAAACATTTATCAAGGGCTTGCTATGTTCCAGTGCGTCAGGTGGATGGTATACTATGCATAAGGTACTGATGGTACACAGGCAAAAAGGAGCATATAGTCTATCCAGAAGAGACATACATACACACACATATATACACACATATGTGTATGTTTATACTATGTGCACATATGTAAAAATAAAAGATTATCTTGAACGGAAGATATTAGGAGCTGGTGGGGGATCAGGAATAGTTTTAATGTAGAAGATGACATGTGAGCTGAACTTTGGAGGAAACTAGGGATTCTGAAAAGTGGCGGTGAGCAAGAAACACATTCATGTCTGTGCAGAGGCAAGGAGATGAGAGTTGGAACAGCCTCCAAGAAACACAGTAAGAAAGGCAGTTGTCTAGACTGTAGTGTGTGTTAATGGGGGAATCATGTAAAATAAGGCTGGGAAGACAGGCTGGGAAGGACTCTCAGTGCCAAAACAAGGAGTTTGCATTTCATCCTAAATGTAGACCCAGAGAGGCAGGGTAGTATAATGGATAGAGAGCTAACATCAAAGCCAAGAAGACCTGAGTTCAGATTCTGACAGACACTTTCTGGGTAACCTTGGGAAAATCACTTAAGCTCTTAGAGTTCTAGACAACTCTTTAAGACTAAAAGTGTCCCAAGATGACTAATATAGAAATATGTTTTACATGATTATACATATATAGCCTAAATCAAATTCCTTACCATTTTAGGGAGGGGAGAAAGAAGAGGGGAAAGGAGAAAAATTTGGAACTCAAAAAAAATTTTAAATTAATATTAGAAATTGTCTTTACGTGTAATGTAATTGGAAAAAATAAAAGACTATTTTTTAAATTTCTCATTGGGGAAAAAAAGACTAAAAGCATCAGAGAAAGTGACAACCTTATGTCACTGATCTCTCTTGCTTGTCCTCTTAGCTGTCTGACTGCACGTCTGCAGGGCCATGTCTTATCTCCCACGACTTAAGTTGTTGTGCTCCCCATGTCTCTGACCTGGGCGCTATTCTTTCCTCTCTCCTGGTGATCTCACCAGGTTCCATGAGTTCAATGATAATCTCTATGCAGATGATCCCTATACCTGCATATCCAACCTTAGTTTCTCTCTTTAGCCACATTCTTGGGTCTCTAACTGTGTCATGGACCTCTCCCCTTCATGCAAAGTATGTTTTGATGAAACGAGATTATAGCTGTTCCACAAAATCAAGCTTCTACCTCTTGACTCTGTGCATTTATATGAGTCATACCCTATGCTTAGAATTCACTCTTTGCTTCCTATAAGCATTTTTTCTTTTCTTTAAGGCTTAGTATAGGTATTACCTTCATGAAGCCTTTCTTGATCTCCTCAGTTATTTGAGCTACCTCCCTCCTCAAAATTGATCTCTCCTTTCATTCTATAGAATTTGTTCATCTATATATTTTATTTTATTTGCTTTTTTTTTGGAGAGGGGGAGGTAGGGCAATTGGAGTTAAGTGACTTGCCCAAGGTCACACGGCTAGTTTTGTGTTAAGTGTCTGAAGTCAAATTTGAACTCAGGTCCTCCTGACTCCAGGGCCGGTGCTCTATTCACTGTGCCACCTCATCTGTACATTTTATATCCCCCAGCAGAATGCAACCTGCTTGAGGACAGAGGCTTTTTTATCCTTATGTCCCTAGTAGCCAGTACAATACCACACACATTTTAAGTAGATACTTAAAAATTTTTTTTATTGAATTTATTTTTTTGTTACATTTTAAGTCTAAGCTGTCTTCCTCCCTCCCTCCCCACCCCACACTAGAGAAAGACACCTTTTCACATGCACACACAAATACATATATACATATATATATATATGTATGTAAAAACCACACTATGAATACTTCTATTTATCAGTTCTTTCTCTGGAGATGGATAGCATCTTCCTTTATAATTTCTTTGTAGTTGATTTGAATATTCATAATATGTTTATTCCTTCCATATCACCCCCACAATCTGGGAAATCCATGTAAAATTTTTTTGCATTCTCTTCATACTAGAGATGTCTAAAATTTTCTTTTTCTTTTATGGGGTGTTTACAGTAGCTTATTGTAAGATTTGGGTTAGGCGTTTGGTCATAGGCTCTGTTGTCTGTGCCTTCATATGTCATCTGCAGCTTCCACAAACTCCCCCCAAATTCCCATTTACTTTCTTATGCCAATCCTTAATATATCGAAACCAAGATGGGGAAAATTCCCATGTGGAAGGATAACTGTCCTAACTAAGCTGTTCCCAGCTATTCTTTAAACAATATTGCTGTTACCATATGCAATATTCTCTTGGTTCTGTTTTTATTCTTCATTATTTCATGCAAGCCTTTCTGTGTTTTTCTTTTTTTCTTCCTCTCCTCTCTCTTTCTCTCACAGGGTGAAATAATTTTGTTTATGAGGAAGGTCACTTATGCCGCACATTTTCCAATAGTTATCACATAGTATAAAGCAGGAAATTTCTCTCCATGTTTTTCTAAAATCAACCAGCTCATCATTTCTTACAGTACAGTAGTTAGTATTCTATCACAAATAAAAAGCACTTAAAAAATGTTTGTTCTATTGAATTGAATTAACTTGAATGAGAGTAAAGAGTAATCCAGTTTGGTTGGGATACAGACTCTAGGTAAAGAAGATTAGTATGAGATGAAGCTAGAAAGAGAAGTTGACAGCAGGCTTTGAATGCCAGGATCAAGATTTTACCCTTTATTGGTGGGCAGTGACAGGCCAATAAAAGTTTTTTTGTGATCAGAGTGATCAGAGGGTTGGAATAAGGTGATGACTCAGTAGCGTGAAGAATGCTTTTCAAGAAGAATAGTCCAGTGGAAGGGATGCTCATTAAAAGCTTTTTTATTACAGTCTAAGCAAAATAGATTATTTTATGATGGTCTGAAATAGAGCAATTGCAGAGAAGAGGAGGAACCTGAAGCAATAAATACTACAAAAGCAGATCTATAGAACTCAGAAACCAATTGAATGTATGGGGTAAAGGAGAAGAAAGAGACAAAGATCACACCACATTTAAAAATCTATGTGACTGGGGGATTCCCATTAACAGAAATAAGGAAATGGTGAGGATTGCTGGGAATATACTCAAAGTATTACGAAAAACAATAACTACTGTAAAGAAAAACAACTTGGAAAGACTTAAGGTTTAAAACAACTTGGAAAGACTTAAGGTTTCTGATCAGCACAATGACTAACCATGCTTCCAGAGGACTGATGATAAAGCATGATACTCACCTCCTGACAGAAGGGTGAGGGACTCCAGGTACTGAATGAAACGTAAAATTTTTGGACATGGCCAATGTGGGAATTTGTTTGATTTAAAAGGTGTTTCCCCCCCCCCCGCCTTTTTATCAATGAGGGAGGAGTGAGTGGGAAAAAAATAGATTTTTGCTAGTTGAAAAAATATCATTAAAATTTTTAAAATAAAAAAAGTTTTTTTAAAAGAAAAATGCAAAGAACTATTTTAAGCTTTTCTGTATAATTCCAAAAAAACCCTGAAAGAAATATACATATCTATTAATAAGAAAGTGGTTGAATACATTGTTAGATCAATGTAAGAGAATATGTATATAAAGACCACAAGTAGGGGGGGTGGCTAAGTGGCTCAGTGAATAGAGCACTGGCCCTGGAGTCAGGAGGACCTGAGTTCAAATCCTGCTCAGACACTTAACACTTACTAGCTGTGTGACCTTGGGCAAATCACTTAACCCCAACTGCCCTGCCCTCCCCCCTCCAAAAATAAAATAAAAAAACTACTTTCTTGGGCATCTAGGTAGCACAGTGAATAGAGCACTGGCTCTGGAGTCAGGAGGACCTGAGTTCAAATGTGACCTCAGACACTTGACACTTACTAGCTGTGTGACCTTGGGCAAGTCACTTAACCCCAATTGCCCAGCCTTCCTCCCTCCAAAAGGCCAAAAAAAAAAAAAAGACCACAAGAAGGAGGAATACAAAGCAATCTGGAAAAACCTTTTTGAAATAATGCAAAGTAAAGGGAAGAAAATGCAGAATGGAGTATACATTAACATCATACAAGAGTAAAAATGAATGAAAGTGAATAAACAAAGAATTCTGATGGGGACTTAAAAACTGATTGTATGATGCTTATGTGTTGAAATTAATTAGGATCATGGGATTGTAGATTCTGAACTGGAAGAAACCTTAGAAGTCCAGTCGAAGCCGGTCATTTTACAGCTGAAGAACCTAGAGAGGTTGTGATTTGTCCAAAGTCACAAAGTATTTAAGAAAGGCACCACGGGGCAGCTAGGTGGCGCAGTGAATAGAACACCAGCCCTGGAGTCAGGAGGACCTGAGTTAGAATCCAGCCTCAGACACTTAACACAAAAAACTAGCTGTGTTGACCAAGTGACCTTGGGCAAGTCACTTAACCCCAATTTCCCTACCTTTGTCCCCCTCCATAAAGGAAAAAAGGAAGCTGAGAGGGCTGCTCTTTCATTTGGTAAATGTGATTTCTTTCTAAAGATTAATGACTCAGGAGTGAGGATGGACTAGAGAAGTGAAGAAGGAAATGATGATAATGATAAAAGTCAGCAAAACTAGATGAAAGCTCATCTAGCCCCAGCTGTGTGGAACTGACTGGCCCAGTGATGAGAGCAAGGAGCTGTAGAAGTATGTTCTGTGACTCAGTCATTACGGTAAACATCAACAGAGATGATGGAATGACTTTGGGGGAAGGAAGAGTAACCAGAGTGCATCAGGAAAGAAGGCTGCATCAGTGAAGAATGGGTGGCATTCAGAGGTTAAGTCAGAATACTGGCTTTGGCTATCTATGGAATGAGGTAGACAGTGAGAGGCCACAGTGGGAAGGAGTCCTATAACTTCCAGGAAAATCACAGGTTTTAGAACTGGAAGGGACCTCAGAGACCAGCTAGCTGGTGCAGTGGATAGAATGCTGGGCCTAGAGTCTAGAAGACTCATCTTCCTGAGTTCAAATCTGACCTCAGACACTTAGCTGTGTGACCCTGGGCAAGTCACTTAACCCCAATTGCCCTGCTTTCCCCCCTGCAAAAAAAAAAAATGCAGAGACAAGAAGAGAAGGAAGGCCAGAAATAAGTACAGACAAGCAGGACACCTTTGAAAGCTACAAGCAGAGGTTAAATACTTAAATAGAAAAACCAACAACAAATAATAGAGCTCCTCAATTTCATGTAGGATCCTCTTCTTCTTTTTTTTTTTTGAACATTAAAATTTCCAGGTTTGGGAATTTGTTCAGTTTTGTTAAGTTTAGCATAAAAAATAATTTCATTAAAAACCAGCTGTTCATAATAGAAGAAAAAAAAGAGAGAGAAAATTGACAAGGTCTCAAAAAGTTGTGACCCTGACCAGGGTCACACAGTCATGATGAGCCAGGTGCCAGACTTGAACCCAGATCTTTTTGTGGTTGGCTCTTAATCCTCTGTGCCATACTGCCTGTCAGTTGAGATTAGGCAGTCTACATCTGTGATGACTCAATCAGTACAATTTCTTTATTTCTTCCTGAGTCCCAGAGATGTCAAATGATTTATTTACCCAAGGTCACCCAGGTAGTAGCAGAGCCAAGAGTCAAAGCCAGCTCCAATGCCCACCAAGCATGGTTTTTACTTTCCATGAGTCTCCTACATACATACTCTCAGGAAGGCTACCCCCTGATCGAGAGAACAAACAGTAAATAAAAATTCACATCGATACATAAATGAAAAAGATATCTACTATAACTACCAGACCAGAAAAGATGATAATAGGTAAATTTTCACTCTTCTTCTCAGACCAGATCCCACAGGGTCCAATGGAAAAAAACAATATGGGTCAGGTTATTTGTAAAAGACAAGATGTTTTGGAAATGCAGCTTCTGCTCAGAACAGTGTCCCAAGAGGGTTAGGGACCCTTAGTCATTTCCCGATGCTGTTCGTTAAGAAGGTACCAGCTCAAACTCTGCCACTCAAGACTAAAACAGGCTGGGAATCAAGATTCCTGGGGGCTGGCCCCAGTTCTGCCCTGACTTCCTGAGAGACCCTGGGCAACAAGAAGCAACAAGCATTAGGAGAGAACCTCTCATGTGCACTGTGCTAGGCACCCAGGCAAATGCCAATGCCTTATGTTGCCAAGAAGAAAACTGAGTTTCAGAAAAGGTTTTCCCAATAAGCGGGCAATAAATTGCTATCTAGAAAGATCAAGTCCGTTCTTCTCCGGTTCCTTTTTCCTCTTGAATGATCAGACTCGGTCCCTCAGCTCTGGTGTTTAGGAGGGTTTTTTCTGATGCAAATTTTTTATTCATTTTAAACTTTAATACAAAATGAGAAAAGAAAAAGAATCATTTCTATGTACAGAGAACATAATAGAGGGTTCAATATAACCCAATAAATTTCCATTTTAAGAAAACCTATGTAACAAATACTACACATTGTTTTTAAAACTTCCCGGCTTTTCCTTAATTCCTTCCAGGATATTTTGTTCTCTGCTACGTGCTTTTACTTTTTTTTTCTCCCTCCCTTCCCCCTGCCCCCCAGCCAGCTTGTTGTTGTTTTTGTTGCTGGAGTCAATTAGTGTTAAGTGAATTACCCTTGGTCACACATCTAGTAATTATCTGAGGTCATACTGGAACTCAGATGCTCTTGACTCCTGGGCTGGGGCTCTCTCTTCTGCACAACCTAGAACCAGAGATTCTTAAAATTTGAACCCCTGCTCTAGAACCTTCTGGTTGAATTCCATTGTTATATAGATGAGGAGACAGAGGCCTAAAGGTAAAAATAACTGGTTCACCATCAAACAGCTGGAACCGTACTTCAGGGCTCCTGACTGTTAAATCCCTTTGGTCTAGCCAGACCTGTAATTTTATCAGGGAAGGTTCTCAATAAGTAAACTCTATCACTCAATACAGATTTCCAACTATTTAGTCACTTAAAGTCTTAAAAAGTTACCCGGGGCATTGAGAAATCAAATGACTTGACTAGGGTCACACAGTTAATATGTGTCTCTGGGACTGAGATTGTTCATTACAATCCATCAGAGTTCATCCAAGGCCCTTTAAATTATATAAGGTTGTCTCAGAGGTTTCTACTCATCTAATTGTAGGCAATGTGGTGTAGAGGAAATCCCACTGGATTTGGAGACTAGGTTTTGAGTCCCAAGCTGTGTGTCCCTGGACAAATCACCTAATGTCTCTGAGCCTCAGTTTCCTTATCTGTAAAATGGATATAAAATTATTTATATTCACTATCTGACAGTGATATTATGGGGATCAACTGAGACAAAAGATATGAAAGTCTAATCATTAGAGTTCTGTGTCTAAAGCAGGAATGTGATTATTCTTTTTTTAAAGGTGGTCTTTTCCCCCTCTACCTCTCCCTCTCCCCACCTCGCCCCCATGCTTCTGGATGCTAAAGTATCCTAAGCTCTAAGTTGTCTCTGTCCTTTAGGGAAATAAAAAAGCAGCCATATTTGGGGTGGGGGCAGCCCTGGGAGACTTGATCAGAGACTCCCAGAATCTAAGAGTTGGAGGGAACCTTAGATATCATCTACAGAAGAAGAAGCAGGGAATAACAGCCCTCAGTGGACAGTGGACATAGGGTCAGAAAGACCTGGTTTCAGTCTTTTCTTAGGCACTTCCTAGGTATATGACCCTAGGAAGTAATAACTTCTCTGGAACTCAGTTTTCTCATCTGTAAAATGGGAGCCATTTGAACTTCATGGCTTGTAAAGTCCTTTCATGCTCTAAATCCATGATCTAATGATCTTCAATCTACCTCAACTCCCCTCCCTCCCCCCAACTCTGGAATCCTTTGGAAAACATCCCTAAAGGTCATTCAGCCTGGGTTGAATTTCAGGTATCCCATTCCATTGCACTGGACAGGCTCTAATTGTCAGGAAGTTTTTCCTTCCATTGAATCATCTCCTTCTCTTTAACTTCTACTCATTGCTCAGGATTCTGCCCTCTGAAGCCCTGCAGAATGACTCTGCTCCCTCTTCCCAATGACAGTCTTTTGAAATATTTGAAAACAGAGACCACATCCCTCCTCTCTTCTTCTCCCCCCACCTCCTCCCATTCTATCTTTTTTTTTTTTTTAGACTAAAATCCATTTTCTTCCTGTATCATCTCCTTATGACATGGTTTCCAATTTTCTCAATTCACTACGACCTTTCCTCCTGCAAAGCACACCTCACCTGCCTTCTTTCGAGCCTATCCTCCCTGGGGTCCCAGGACTCTGTCTCTGTTATCTAAAGGTTTTTGTTGCTTCCCTTCTGTGTAATCAACCACACAAGGTCTCCAAGTCTTCCAAAGTTAACAGCTAATCTTTGAGATGGTGCCCTGGGAAGATAATCGCACTAGGGAAGGGGAGAGTAGTGTGACCTTGGGAAGTTCCTCTCTTCTTTAAGCCTCAGTTTCACTATCTGTAAAGTGAGTTTTTTTTAGATGTTCTCTAAGGAAGGAGAAAGGAACAAAGGAGAAGGGGACCCTCACACGGTCTCCCCACTCCCATCCTCCAGTGGCAGGAGCTGGGTCTCACCTCCCAGGACTGGAAGGGGCAAGCACAGCTGGGCGAGGGAAGACGAGAAAGAAAAGAAGGAGGCGGCGCCCGGCGATGCCCCGGGCTTCGGGCGGAGCCCAGTCACCGCCACCACCTTCCACACCTGGGTGAGCCAGGAAGGTAAAGCTGTTGAAACTTGACACCTGGCCCCGTGAGTACGGGGGCGGGCAGGGAAACAGCAGCGAGGTGTCCTCCTAGAGCCGCGCCCCTTGGACCTAGGGCGCACAGGGCAAAGCGCGCCATCCACGCGATTCATTGCGCGCTGTCAGCGGTGCACTGACTGTCTGGGGGCCCCGACACCGAGCCCCGTGATGAGCTTCATCCGGAAAAGGGGCTTTTACAAGCAAGAAGTGAACAAGACTGCCTGGGAGCTGCCCAAGAACTACGTGACCCTGACCCACGTGGGCAGTGGGGCCTACGGCGCAGTGTGGTGAGACCCCGTTCCCATCCCCGGAGGATTTAGATAGAGGTTGGCCTGGGCTGAGGGGTGAGGGCTCCGCTGATTGATTTGAGCCAGTATGGACGGTAGAGACTCTGGCATGTGTTCCCGGAACTCCCCAGAGGGTCTGGAACTTTACTTTTTGTGGTGGGTGTTGGGATCACTCTCCCTATGCCCCTTGAGGGCAGGGTTTAGAGTAGGGAGGTCCCTTTCCTCCCTCTGACTTCTCCACAGTCGCTGATGGGGTGCCCTCAGGCAGGTGGGCACCCCAAACAGAAGAGCTCCTTGCCTAGCCTTGACCTAAAACTTTCCCATCTTCACTCAATCTTGGGTCTGCTATGGGGCCATTGCAGACTGCTAAGCCTGATCGAGGCCCCTGGCCTCACTATCTGGAGAGTTGGGTGAGAAAGAAACAATAGGGTTAAAGAGTAGAGTAGGAAAGAATAGAAAATTTATGGTTATAATTATTTCCAGACCAAAACCCACAATGTATAGTCTGACAAAAGATTTTTTCCCAGATCTCTGAATGAGACCAAATATTTTATATTGGTCTGGGAAAACACTAAATGTGTAGGTGGTTATTCTAGACTTGAGCAGAGAGCTAAACAGGGGCAGACAAGTTCGTGAAGAGTGCTGAAGGCCTGGGCTGGTTGTCTCAGTGTGAGCAACGGCTTACATTTCAGCTCAAAGAATCCTTAGAAATCACCTAGTGCAACCTTCTCATTTTACAAAGGAAAGATGAAGTCATTTCTCCAAGGTCACTGGGTACAAAATAAGAGGGTTAGGATTGTATCATAGATCAGGAGCTGGAAAGGACGGTGGGGCTGTTGTCTAGTTTAAACCCTTTATCTTTAGATAAGGAAACTGGAGGCCCAGCAAGATTAAATTACTTGGCCTGAGTCACATGGATAGTATGTGTCAGAGGTAGGATTTGAACCCAGGTCCTCTGATTCTGAGCCAGTGCTCTTAGTACTGCATGTACCGCACAGCAGCGCTGGGAGTCAAACCCAGGTTTTCTGATGACAGATAGAATGTTGGCCCACTGCATCCTGCTGCTACCGATTACTTATACTGATTTTTGCTTACGGAGCTCTTTCCAAAACAATTATCTCATTTGAACCTCACAACAACACTTTGAGGTCAGTAGGGCAGCTATTTTACAGACAGAGAAATGGAGATTTACTTCACTGAGACATCTGCACAGGTACTTGCCTTGTGGGTCTTTGCCTGTCTGGATGGAAGCTAACCCTCAGCACATCTAAGTGTCTGTTCCTGACTCTCATTGGCAGTTGGGTGGATGGTTTTTTTTTTTTTCCCTAGTCCCTGCCTATCTTGGCCCATGTTTTTAATGTAGTAATACTCTCTTCCCATGCTGGTCTTTCCAGATTTACCTTGCAAGGGGAAAACACAAGCAGGCAGGCAGGTGGAGGCTGGTTCCCCCAATTTGTTCTGCCACTCCCCCCCCCACAGGATTAGGAGGAGCCAGACTGGAAGAGTCATCAGAAATTGAAGGGGTGTATGTGTGTGTGTAAAGGAGTCATCAGAAACTGAAGGGGTGTGTGTGTG
>NW_027187367.1:10799915-10814787 GCF_028583685.1 Petaurus breviceps papuanus
TGTACATGTACAGGTGAGTGTATACGTGTGTGTGTAAAGGAGTCATCAGAAACTAAAGGGGTGTGTGTGTACATGTATGGACTAGTATGTGTGTGTGTGTAAGGAAATCAGAAATTGAAGGAGTGTGTATATAGAGTCTGTTGCAAATAACAAGGACTACCTGAAGGGCTACCTTCTGACCAGCCCTGTCTCCTCTGGTTCCTATAGCTCAGCCATTGATAAGAAGACAGAAGAGAAGGTGGCCATCAAGAAACTGAGCCGACCTTTCCAGTCAGAGATCTTTGCCAAGAGGGCCTATCGGGAGCTGATGCTACTGAAGCACATGCAGCATGAGAACGTATGTATATACAGGACAGATTGAAAGGAGCCCTGGAAGGGAGAGGCTCAGGAAGCAGCTGCTGAAGTGCCTGAAACAGAGGGCAGAGGGCCTCAGTGTGGGACTTCATGGGTCATTTATCCAGTCCCTCATTTTAAAAAAGAGGTAGCTGAAGCCCCAAGAGATGAACCAATGACCTTGAGTTCCCCCTTGAGGTCTGGCAGAGCCAGAACCAAAACTAAAAGCTGTTGCCTCTCAGACCCACGTTCCTTCCATATGTAGCAATGGTAAGAGGAACGTGGACCGTGACAGCAGCATTGTTTTCTGTTACCTGGTGTGGCTCTTGTCTGGCCGTGAGGATGGGGCAGTAGGAATAAAACCTCATGATTCTGACTTAGCGCCAAGGTCCAGTGACAGGAAGGAGGGGGAAGGTGATTTGAGATGAGCTGGGCTGGGGGCAGACCCTGGATCTAACTGTGACAGCTGACCAAAAGTGGGGGCAGGGAAAGGCCCCCTCTGACCTGTGGATTCCTTTTCCAGGTTATTGGACTGTTGAATGTCTTTACTTCGGCTACCTCCCTGCACAACTTCCATGATTTGTGAGTCTGGGGGGAGGGGGGGTCGAGTCCTGGAGTATTTGTCAGTATCATTTCCCATTCAGCTGAATTAATGATCGTGGGCTGGGGGTGAGCATCCTGTCTTGACATGTGCCTTTCTGCTGCCCATTTGGCCCATATAGAGTTACTAAATATGTGCCTCCTCACAGCCTGCTGTAGTGCACTGCACATAGGAGGTTACTGTGCTAGGCACTGAGGAAGATATAAATGACACTGTCCTTGATTTCCAAGGGCTTACAGTCCAAAAGGAAATGATAAGATAGGAGCAAAGGGCAGCTAGGTGGCACAGTGGATACAGCAGCAGCCCTGAAGTTAGGAGGACCTGAGTTCAAATCTGTCTGAGATACTTACTAGCTGTGTGACCCTGGGCAAGTCACTTAACCCTGATTACCTCAAAAAAAAATAGGGGAATAGATGATTCTTCTTTCATTCACTCAGCAAATAATTATTGTGTTCCTGATATAGGCAAGGCACTATATGAAATATTATAAGAGATACAATGATGAATAAGACATTATTCTAGCTACCATGGAGCTTACAGTCTGACAGGAAGATGCACACAAAGAAGGGAGAATGTATGACTAGAATATACATTGTATGCTTAGAGTTGGAAGACACACCTGAGACCTTCTAGTCTGACCTGGGCCTGATTAAGAATACCAGTCTTTTAGCTCCTTGAGGCTACATAAAACAAGCCTAATGTGTTTCCATGTAGCATATTTATTAATGCCAAGCTGATCCAGTGTAGACTGTCTCTTTATGATGTTTGTTTTTTATAAGTGTAGCATAAACTATAGTCAATTTTTTTAGTAGAAAAATTTTCCTGTTCTCCCCAGTAGACATGATCTCTACCTCTTGTGAATGAGCACAGATAACACTTTTTTTTTTAGCTTTTAGGAGAGGGGAAGGCAGGGCAATTGGGGTTAAGTGACTTGCCCAAGGTCACATGGGCTAGTAAGTGTTAAGTGTCTGAGGCCGGATTTGAACTCAGGTCCTCCTGACTCCAGGGCAGGTGCTCTATTCACTGTGCCACCTTAGCCGCTCCCCATAGTGTTTCACATAGTGCACTGCCTATGGTAGGTGCCCAATAAATATTTGTCAAGTGAATGAAGGAAAGAATGAATGTTCTTGGGACATAGACAATCAAATAGAAATTTATTTTAATGTTATCATCTAGACCTGTTCCATAGCATTGTGCTGAAAGAAATTTTTGAAACCTCACTTAGTTTTTTTTCTCTACCTTAAAGCAGGACTATCCCAGGTCTGTTTTTAAAATCATTCAGTAAACATTTATTAAGTACTTACCAGATGCCAGACTTTGTACTAGACACTGGGGATATAAAGGCAAATTAAAAAAAAAAAGTCCTTCCCTAAAGGAGTTTATAATCTACTACTGTATCTCCCTTGATAATTCATCACAATATCCACTAACCCTCATTATTAGGAAATTCTTCCTCCTTTCTCACCTGAATAATAACTGTCATTTACATAGTCCTCTATAAGGTTTGCAAAGTGCTCATTTGATCTTCACAACTGCCATTGGAGGTAAGTACTTGCTGCTATTATTATTACCATTTTAGAAATTGAGGTAACTGAGTCTCAGTTCAGAAAATGATGAGTTTATCCAAGGAGCAAAGAATTCTGGCAGCTCAGCCCCATGGAGCCCAATGGAGGGATGGACCAACCCAGGATGAGGAAAGGAAAGAGCAAGTCTTAGGGCAGTTAGGTGGCACCGTGAGTAGAGCACTGGCCCTGGAGTTAGGAGGACCTGAGTTCAAGTCCAGCCTCAGACACTTAAAACAAAAACTAGCCGTGTGACCTTGGGTAAGTCACTTAACCCCAATTGCCCTCCAAAAAGCAAAAAAAAAAAAAAAGAGCAAGTCTTTCAGGAGAGGAAGGAGCCAGCCAGCAAGTCTTTCAGGAGAGGAAGGAGCCAGCCGAGGTGAGAAGAAAGGACTGGGTGAGGGATTAAAGGAGATATTTGTGGCTGTGACTTCCCAGGCTCTCATCAGAGCAGAGCTGCTTAGCCTGGTAACTCAACCACATATATAACTCAAAATACTAGGGCCCACATAGGTTTTTCTTTTTTTTAATCATTTTCCCCAGCATTTTTGATGTTAGCCCAAATGTCTTTCTACATGTTGTGTGGTGGCTTCACCAGATTGCTGAGGAGACAAACATCAGTAAGGAAGGCAGATCATAGAACAGATTACAGTGTGTGAATGCTGCAAGCCGCCTTAGAGAACATTGAGTCCAACCACCTTGGTTTACAGATAGGAAGACTGAGGTCCAGAGAGGAAAAGTCAACATGTCAACCAGCATTTATTAAGTGCTAACTGTATGCCAAGCACTGTGCTGTGTCCTAGGGGTATAAAGGAAAGCAAGACCAATCCTTGCTCTCAAAGAGCTCACAGTCTAATGCAGGGAGACAACATGCAAACAATTATGTCCATCTAAAGTAAATACAGAGTAAATTGGAAGTAATCTTAGGAAAGGATGGAGAAAGGCTGCTTTTTATTTTTGGAGGGGGGAATGCAGGACAATTGGGGTTAAGTGACTTGCCCAAGGTCACACCAACTATTAAGTGTCAGGTGTCTGAGACCCGATTTGAACTTAGGTCCTCCTGACTACAAGCCTGGTGCCCTATTCACCAAGCCACCTAGCTGCCCCTGAGAAAGACTTCTTTCACAGGTAGTAGAGAGGCTAAGACAAGTACCACAGTCTCCTGATTCCTCAGCCAGTGTTTCCTGGTCTCTCCCTCTCTCCTGTCCTCCCTCCCTCCTTCCTCTTTCTGTGCTTTCTCCCTCTCCTTTTCTCTTTCTTGCTCCCTCCCTTTCTCCAGAAACACGTGAAACATTGGTAGCAATATGAGATATTTAACAGTTCCGGGTGGGAAATGTCACAGGCAGTGTATGATTAATCATTATCTGAATGGTACATATAATAAATAGTAGAGGCATTCAGAGAGAAGTAGAGAACTTGGCTACTATGGGTTGGGAGGCTTCAAGGAGAAGGAATTTGAACTGAGTCTTGAAAGATGAGTAGAATTTGGATAAGCAAGACTAAGGCAAGGTTTTCTCTTTGCCACTAAACTTCTTGTCTGAGTAACCTATATTTGATTCTTCCATTTTCTTACTAGTTTCCCTCCTTGACTCTGCCCTCTCTCCCCACCTCACTCTACCAAACAGACTCTCAGCTCAAGGGCTTGCAATGTACTGAAGTGAATGGCTTCTTCTCAGTCCTCACTCCCAGTGACCTGTCTGAAGCATTTTATACTGTTATGCATAGCCAACTTGGGGTGGATGATGGTGTGTGTGTCTGTCTGTCTGTGTGTCTGTGTCTATATGTCTTTGTATGTGTCTGTGTCTGCATGTCTTTGTGTGTGTGTGTGACAACACACTATATAAAGTGTTGAGCTTGAAGTCAGAAAGATTCGATTCAGTTCTCCCTTAGACTTCTATTAACTGTAACCCTGGGCAAGTCAGTCAGTTTGTGTTGTATTTTGTTTTGTTTGAATCTATAAAGTGGGGATAATATTGGGGCATCAATCCTACAGGGTTTGTTGTGAGGGCCAAATGAGATATGTAAAGTATAAACCTTAAAACCTATATTAATCCTAGTGGTAATGATTTTTCACCAATTTGGGGAAGTTTTCTCTTCCCTAGGTGGCTTTGACACCCTCCTGGTCTGATTCCTTCCATGCATATTAGGGCTGCTCTTTCACTGTGCCCTTCTCCAACTCCACTTTTTCCTTCTACTTCCTAAATGTGGTCCCACCCCCAAGGGACTGCCCTCCAGCCAGGGCTCTCATCACAGTGCTACCCTGCCTTCTTTGGCAAACCCTGTGCTAACTATATGTTTCTGTATTCCTCTGCCCGTATACATGAACATCTCGAGTTGCTGGGTTCTTGGCTTCACTGCTGCCAAGTCAGAAAGCTCAGAGTACTTGGATAAGACAGACTTTTAAAGGTCTCCACTGGAAACTGTGGAAAGGTGGGCTTTTGTGTGTTAACAGATCCTTGGTTCAAATGTGGTCCCTTTGTAACCATGCCCATATCCTGCAGTTTCCAGACATTGGGAAACTTGTTGGCAATGGTCCACAGTCTTACTGCCAGTGTGCCCACAGAGCTTACTGTTTCCTGAAACCAGCTCTGAGAAAGAAGCTGTTGTATTTGCTGTTCTCAGCACTTTTACCTACTCCATTTCTTAACTGATTCCTAGTAATAGAGTAGAAAGGGGCTTGACCATTTCTTGTCCCCTCCCCTTTCCCGGAGCACCTGTGTAATGGTTCCTCTCTTTAAGACCAGACCTTCCGTCTGTGGCTCAGCAGAGTGGAGAGGAGAGGAAGAAGGTGTGGTGACATTTTGCACAAAATAAGAAGGAAACACAATTTTACCTGATACAAATATGTGCAAGATAAGGAAAAGAGTGTAATAAAACAAGGGGGTTGGCAGAAGCTCTGTATCTCAGTTACAGCAACCTGCCCCCCCAGAGTCATTCTGAGTTCTGGGGAGAATCAGTCAATAAACATTTACCGTGTTCCCGGCACTGTGCCTTTCCAGAGAGTTTAATGGAAGGGAAGACTTTTAAAATTCTATCTTATATAACTTCTCTAAGGTTTTTTTACTTTTTTTTTTTTTTGTTAAATAGTATTTTCCAATTACATGTAAAGATAGTTTCAGCATTCATTTTTTATAAGATTTTGAGTTCCAAATTTTTCTTCCTCTCTCCCTTCCCCCTTCTGCAAGATGGCAAGCAATCTGATATAGGTTATACATGTGCTATCATGTTAAACATATTTCCATGTTGAGAAAGAAGAAACAACCAAAAGGAAAGACTGTGAGAAAAACGAAAACAAAAAGAAAGTGAAAACATTATGCTTCTATCTGCACTCAGACTCCATAATTCTTTCTCTGGATGTAGATAGCATTTCCCATCCTGAGTCTTTTGGAATTGTCTTGGATCATTGTATTGCTGAGAAGAGCTGAGTCAATATAGTTGATCATTGCACAATATTGCTGTTACTGTGCACAATATTCTTCTGGTTCTGCTTATTTCATGAAGCATCAGTTTATGGAAGTCTTTCCAGGTTTTTCTGAAATCCTCCTGCTCATCATTTCTTATAGCACAATAGTATTCTATTACATTCATATAAACAATTTGTTCAGTCATTCCCCAGTTGATGGGAATCCCCTTAGTTTCCAATTCTTGGCCACCACAAAAAGAGCTGCTATAAATATTTTTGTACATGTAGGCCATTTTCCGTTTTTAATTATCTCTTTGGGATACAGACCTAGTTAGTGGTATTGCTAGATCAAAGCAAGTTCCCTAAGTTTTAAGCAGAAAACTGGCTTGGTAAAGCCAACAACCTAGTAACCCAAGATGTTCGTGTGTTCAGTCAGAAGAATATAGAAACACAGTTAGCACAGGGTTTGCCAAAGGAGTCAGGATAGCACAGAGGGATATAAAAAAAGGCCAGAGATAGCCCTGTCCCTCAAGAAACTTATTATCAAATAGGGAAGACAGCCTGCAAACAACTGCGTGCTAACAAGCAATATGCAGCTTAAATTGGAGGTAGTCTCATAGGGAAGATGCTAAAATTAAGGATTGGGAAAGGCTTCCTATAGAAGGTAGAATTTTATCTGGGACTTGAAGGAAGCCAGGGAGGTGAAGACATAGAAATGAGGAGGGAGAGCATTACAGGCATGGGGGGGACAGCCAGAGAAAATGCCCAGAATAGGGAGATTAAATTCTTGTTTGAGGAGCAGCAAGGAGGCTAGTATTCCTGAATTAAAGAGAACATGGGCTAGTTCTGGAAATTGAAAATCTTTACAGGCATTTAGAGCCATCTGGCTGGGGCTTAAGGTAAGCTGAGACCTAGCCCCAGAGCAAGCATGCAGAAAGGTTAAACTAGAGATACAGCTTTATAATCGTGCTATTTTCAAGCTTCTGTTTTTCTCCACTTTTTTCATCCCAAGTAGCAGCCAGTGATGGGATTGGATGCTACTAGGCCAACCATGAATACATAAGCCCTCAGAGGGGAAATGACTGGCCCAAGATCCCATAGGAAGTGGAGTGGCAGATCTGAGATTTGAACCCAAGTCCTCTGATGGCCAAAGGCCAAGGTCTTCTACCACTGTGGGGCAGTAGTTCACCTCTGATTGTAAACTCAGAAGGAATCTGACCCAGCAGGCAGGTGAACAGGTTGCTTGCTGGAGTAATGTTTCTGCTCTGGGTCATACTTGCCCAGTTCTGGTTTTTTACCTTGCTTAGTTAAGTTTCTGACACTGCTCCCATTAAAAAAAAAAAATCCTTCAGTTTCTTAGGGAGCCTCCCTTGTTTAAAAAAAATTTTTTTAAAAGAAAGAGAAGGAAAACAGTTTAGCAAAGTTGTCTAATATATATATCAATGGGGTCTGGCAGTGTATATTCTATCTCCATAATCTCCCACCTCAGGGAAAGGTAGAGAAGGGGCATTTGGTGGTGAGGGTGAGGTGAGGAGAAACAAAGAAAAGTTCAGTCCCTATTTGGTTTTGCCCAATTGAAAAATCCATCTGTTACCACTGAGCTCTGCTAATCTTGGGGGTTGGGTGTATAGTGGTTTGGCTGGGAACAGGGGTCCTGAAGTTGTTCTCTAGTTGCTTCAAATGAAGGACGATGGGCTCTCATTCACATGCATTGATGCTTGCCTGACAGAGTCAACCAATTCTGAGTCCCCATTCTGCCTCCTGTCTGCCTCTGATACCAGACAGAGGCTGATGCTACAATTGAATTCATTCCTTTGTTTTTCAGCTATCTGGTGATGCCATTCATGCAGACGGATCTCCAGAAGATTATGGGCATGGAATTCAGTGAGGAGAAGATCCAATACTTGGTCTATCAGATGCTAAAAGGGCTCAAGGTGACTGAGGGCCTGCTTGGAAGGAGGTAGAGAAGAAAACATAGATACCTGTTTTCTGGCAGCTTATGGGTTGGGGAGTAACAATGTGCAGTGTAATTTTTGAGCTGCTTGGGGGTGATCCCAGGTTGGTGTCAGCCCTACCCATCTAGCTATGATGCTGTGTAGTAAAAAGGACCAAACCTCTCCCTGTTCTAGGAAAGTGCCCTTGGTCCAATGGCAGGGTAGGTAGACAAGGTACAATAAATTAATCCACCCTTCTCTTTTTCTCATTCTAGTATATCCATTCTGCTGGGGTTGTTCACAGGGTAAGTTCCACCACTGCTGTTTTCTTTCCTATCTCCTGAAGTCTCTTTGCCATCTCTGGTGTTCCTCTGGCACCAGGTAGGGAGGGAGAAAGAAGACAAGCATCTCCAGAAAAGCTGGGACCCTTTCACAGGAACAGAAAGGGATCAGAATTATTCTGTGGCTGGGACTAAAACCTCCTAGGTTTGGAACCATGGCATCCTGGAAAGAACACTGACTCTGGAGCCTGAGGTCCTGGATTCAAATCCCACCTTTGCTACGTTCTCGCTATGTGTTCCTAGATAAATCACTTAAGCCCAATGAGCCTCAGTTTCTCCAACTGTCAAATAAGGATATTGGACTAGATGACCAATGAGGTCTCTTCTTCAGCTGCTTTAAAGGCAGCTAGATGGTGCAATGGGAGAGTGCTGGGCCAATAGTCAATACCTGAGTTCAAACCCAGCCTTAGATACTAGTTGTGTGATCCTGGACAATTTGCTTAACCTCAGTCAGCCTCAGTTTCCTCAACTATAAAATCAGGGTAATAAAACCACCTACCTCCCAGGGTTGTTGTGAGGATCAGATGAAGCATCAAAGGCACTTAGCATATAGTAGGTGTTTAATAAATCTTTCCTTCCCTAGATTGGTGATTCTGCAATTTTATGACTCATATGAAGGCATCTAGGTGGCATAGTAGAGAGTGTGCTGAATTTGAAGTCAGAAATGAATGAAAAAAGCATTTATTTATAATATGCCAGTGCTGGAGGTACAACTATAAGCAAGACAGTCTCTACTCTCAAAGAGCCTACATTCTAGTGAGAGAAAATAACATAAAAAGAGGAAGAATATCCAAGTGAAGGCATGGTTTAGAGATGGCCAGGAACTAGCTCTAGAACTCACCTATCCAAGCCCAGAGTCCCAGGGCAGAGCCTGAGTTCCAGCAGGATGGGCATGAGGTAGATGGCTAGCATGTAGCTGGCTGGCTGGAAAGTAGCTTGATGACTTTAGCTCTGGGCAACAATATGACACAAAGGCTTACCTACCAGAAGACCTAAGTTCAAGTCTTACCTCAGATACTTATTAGTTATATAGTCCCAAGCAAGTCACTTACCTGTTCTCAGTCTCAATTTCCTCATTTGTAAAGTTGGGTTACTAGCACTTACCTCAGAGAGTTGTTGTAAGGATCAAATGAGATAATATTTGTAAAGCATTTTGCAAATCTTAAAGTGCTGTGTAAATGCTAGCTATTATTATTATTATTACATCTGATTTATGATATTAGTCAATGACCTAAGAGTGTAGTGTTACTAAAACAAACAGCTACTATACTATACTTCGTATAGTCTTAGAAGAATAGACTTTTTAAGTACTAGAAGGCACCCAAGAAATCAAAATCATCTAGGCTAACCCCAACATCTTAAAGATGAAGATACTAAGACTCAGAAATATTAAGTGACTTGTTCCCAGTCTAACAGCCAATAGATAATAGAGCCCAGGATTGGAACCTAAAATTCTCTTTCAGTAAATAAACAGTTTACAAATTCCCTGAACCTCTGTATATTATCTTACTCACTCTAGTAGTCAGTTGGGTAAGAATGTGAAATGAAGGAGGAAAACATATTCTTTTGGGTTGAGGAGGCAGTTAGTGAGGTGAGAAGTCTTCTTTGGGCACTACACCAGTTTGCGGTCTTGGCATGAAGTCTAAGAGGCAATGGAAGCATTGAGAGTTGGTTTTGTATTCAGGATGCTTGTAGAATGGTACCCAGCTCTTAACTCCCAGCCCACAGGCCTTGGACCTACCAGAAGTTGCAAGAGTTTTTAAGATCTTTCATTATTAGGTCTTCAGTTGGATGATCTCAGTGGTCAGGGATATAGTAGAGGACATTCATGCCTAGGAACAGTTGTGCTAGATGTCTTCTGAAGTCGCTCCCAGGGGAACATAGCAGAAACCCAAGAAACTCTTAAGAGATGGGGAATTGACCAGGGGAAAGACAGAGGTCCTAGGTTTGAGCACTTGGTGTTGTTCAAACTAATGAGGTCTTGCCTCTTAAGAGGAGGTATAAGAATGCACCTTCCTCCTTTCTTTCAGAAAGACTATAGGTATGAAATGCAGTTGTATTTCTTCAGTCTTTTTTCAGTCATGTCTGACTCTTCATGACCCCATTTGGGGTTTCTTGGCAAAGATACTGGAGTGGTTTTCCATTCCTTTCTCCAGCTCATTTTACAGATGAGGAAACTGAGGCAAAGAGGATTAAGTGACTTGCCAGGGTCACCCAACTAGTAAGTGTCTGAGGCTGAATTTGAACTCAGGAAGATAAGTCTTCCTGACTCCAGATCTGACACTCTATCCACTATGGTGCCACCTAGCTGCTGGTGAAATGCTGTTCACACTATACTGTCAGATTTGGTAGATGTGTTTGTTTTACTGACTGTTGGGTTTTGGGTGGGGGTTTGTTTTTGTTCTTTACTCTTACATTGTTATGATAGTTGGCTATCTGGGTGGGAAAAGGGGGAGGGAGGAATTGGGAAGTAAAGGTGATAGTAAAGCAAAATATGTCCATTTTTTCCCCCCAAAAAAGTGGCTTGATCTTCTATTCTTATCCAATGTAGGACTTAAAACCAGGAAATTTGGCTGTGAATGAAGACTGTGAACTGAAGGTGGGCTTAAAAGGGACTGGGACTGCGTTAAGTTTGGGGCTAGCTACCAAACTGAGCCAGAAGTGATAACTTTACCTAAATGGAGGGGTGGAGAGAGAGGAGTGGGAGGAGAGGATTGTGAGAGCTTCTCTCTAGGAGGTGTTAGTCATGCCCCTCCTCAACTGTATGTCTCTCTTCCTTTTTCTACTGAACTATAGATCCTGGATTTTGGGTTGGCCAGGCATGCAGATGCTGAGATGACGGGTTATGTAGTGACTCGTTGGTACCGTGCCCCAGAAGTGATTCTCAGCTGGATGCACTATAATCAGACAGGTCAGTCAGACCACTGCCATAGAAGGGCTGGGAAGTGGCGGAAATGGATGGAGCCTATTTCATTTCTCTCATGTTATCATATAGGTTTTGTAGAGCCTTCATTTAGCTATTAGCCCCAGGAACCTTTCTTTCCTATAGCCAATCAGTCAGTAAACATTTATTAAGCACTCAATATATGCCATATACTGTGTTAAGTGCTGGAGATGCAAAAGTCAGTCCCTGCCCTCAAGAAGGTCACAATCTAATGGAGAAGACAACTAGGTAGCAAGAAGACATATACAGGATAAACAGGAAACAATCAACAGAGAGAAGGTGTTAGGATTGAGAGAGATCCAGAAAACTTCCTGTAGAACAGACCTGCACGACTTGGCAGTAGGTAGAGACCAAAATTAAAAGAGGCTAAACTTCTTTGGGCCACACATAGGCTTTTATGGCTCACTTTCTAAGTATAATTAATGATTAAACTATTTTTTCAAAGAAACCTTTTTTTAAAAAAAGGTTAATTTCAATTAATATCAGTTAATTACACTTATTACTGAAGATTTTTACTTGTCATGAAATTGCTCCTCTCAGATTAGAGACAGACGATTGGTTGCCATGGGTCATGTGACAAACAGAAGAGAGCACAAAGTGGCAACCCACCTGCCAGGTTACGTGACGGGCACAATAGTGACCAGTAGAAGGCAGGTTAAGCAGGGCATGGCCAAAGCACTAGTTACATCTTTACTTTCTTTTACATACTCTACACTTTTCTTGGGCTACCCAAAATCCTTTGTTGGGCCACAAGTGGTCCAAGGACCATATGTTTGCAGGCCTGCTGTAGAAGATGGGATTTAGAGGCAGGGCAGTGGATAGAATGATAGGTCTGGAGACAGTAAGACTCATCTTCCCTGAGTTCCAATCTGGCCTTAGAGACTTACTAGCTGTGTGACCCTGGGCAAGTCACTTAACCAACCCTGTTTGCTTCAGTTTCCTCTTCTGTAAAATAAACTGGAGAAGGATAGGTAAGGATAAGCAAAGGACTCTAGTATATTTACCAAGAAAACTCCAAATGGGGTCATGAAGAGTCAGATATGGCTGAATAACAGAAGATGGGGTTTTAGGTGGGATTTGAAGGAAGCCAAGAGGTAGAGGTGAAGAGGAAGAGAATTCTGACCAGGGAGCCTTGTCCAAGGAATAGACTATCTGTACTGAGAGCCAAGTTTATAGCATCTTCTGAATATCTTCAGTGGTGAGAGGCAGCAGAGCATAGTTGAAGTCAGGAAGACTTAGGGTGAAGTCCCACCTATAACCTGACTAGGTCACTCTGGACAAATCACTTATTTTCTCAGAGATCTGGACCAGTGGTTTCAAATTCAAATAGAAACAGAGGCCTCTAGTCCATACAGAAGGATCTCTGTGGAACCTTATATTAACCTAGTTTTATAGTGTAATGTTATCTATCTTTCATTATATTTTTATTTATTTTGTTAAATATTTCCCATTTATCTTTTAAGTTGAATCTGGCTGTACTCAGGAGTCCATCCAAGAGTTCTCTGTTCTCTATTCTAGACGACTGCTTTAGACTATAATTACAGAACGTATTCCTGTATGTATTAGTAGAGGGAGTTTCTTTACCAGGATTTCCATTTACCAATGAAATGCAGACCAAATCCTCAGTGGTAGCAAATCTTCATCCGGTAATGGTAGGTTTAATTTTTCAAGACATACAATGGTCATTGAGAGGAAGGAAGGAGAGAGGAAAAGAAGGGAAAAAAGTAAGATGGAAGGAAGGAAGAAAGAAAGAGAAGAGAAGAAAGAAAAATCCTAAGGAAAAAAGGAAAGAAGGGAGAAAAGAAGAAAGGAAAGAAAGAAGCATTTATTAAGCACCTACTTACTTAGCACTAGCACATTCCCAAATACTTTACAAATATTATTTCATTTGATCGTCACAACAGCCCTGGAAGGTAGGTGTGATTCTTATCCTCATATTATCCCCAGAGGAAACTGAGGCAGGCAGAGGTTAAGGGACATGCCCATCTGGTAAATGTCTGAGGTCAGATTTGAACCTGGATCATCCTTGACTCCAGATCCAGTGCTCCAAGTCTGCTAAATAAAACCAGCAGTCAAGTCAAATGTTACAGCTTCTGGCCTAAAACGAGGTGGGGCTATAAAGTAATGTTACGGGTGGTTGAGGCTTATATATTGTCATAATGGGAAAGGCACAGGCATTGGAGTCAAATCCAGGCTTTGCCACTTGATTCTTATGTGATCTTGGGCAAGTTACATCTTCTCTCGGGGCCTTGGTTTTTCATTATTCGTTCAAATGAGAAGGGTTGGGCTTATATCATCTCTAAGGTCCCTTCTAGGCTAAATAGTCTGATCCATTATAAGAGGTTCCCAAAGAGGAACTCCAACAGGGTTTTAAGCTGTGGTGACATCATCAGAATGAGAGTATGGCCTCCCAAGGTAACTGCTTGAAGGATAGCCCTCATTTGGCTTATGCAAGTTATGTTTTTTTTGTTTCATTTCTTAAGTGCTATTGATAGCCAACCCAATACCTATTTATTAAACACCTACAAAGTGCCAGGTACAAAGCTAAGTGCTGGGGATACAATTAATAGAAAGATAAACAGTACCTGACCTCAAGGAGCTTACAATCTAAAGACAACATACAGAAGAAAGCTGGAAAATGGGCTGGAGGGGGGAGGAGAGCAGTTGAAACCAGGTAGAACAGCAGATGCAAAGTGGAGTAAACCAAAAATTCAGTTTCTTCCATTAAAAAAGGCATTGGAAAAAGTTCACTCCAGTCCTCCAATCACATTCAATTACTAATATGCCCCTCCTGACCTATTCCACTGGGAGCCTTCCCTTTTAATAAAGACTTGAAAAAAAATTCAACAAAACCTGTTTATTTAAAGGCTTGCTCTTGGGAAACAGCAAAGTGTGGTGGAGAGGGGTGGATTTAGAATAAGGAGATCTAAATTCTTATATGGTCTCAGGGATTTTTACTAGTTATGTGACCAAGAGGAAATAATTTCTCATCTTGGAGACTCAGTTTCCTCATCTGCAAAATGGGAATAATGCTACTGACACTACTTCTCTAGAGATTGAAAGCAAAGTGCTTTACAGCCTTAAGAGCCCTATATGAATCATTCATCCTTGTCTTTTTATTTCTTTGTTTTACCTTACCAGCTGGACTTTTAAGTTCCTTGAGAGCAGACACATTTCTGCCATCCCACAGCCCTGCAGTAAATTTTTGTTAATTTTTTGATTAGTGTTTTCATGACCAGACCCATTTTTATTCTCCATGATTTTCCTTCATTTCTCCCTCTTGCTCATTCCCTTATCCAAATCTTTACCCACAGTAGACATCTGGTCCGTTGGCTGCATCATGGCAGAGATGCTAACTGGGAAAACTCTGTTCAAGGGAAAAGACTGTATCCTTTTTTGTCCGGTCCAGATTGTAGGTAACTCTGCCTGACTTTGGAATCCAAGTCCTCCTGGTAGTGGGTATGAGGGCTGGAAAGGGACCAGAAATTTCTTCTGTAAATTACTTAGGAGGAACTATGAACCTTAATTCAACTGTCCAGACTTGGACCAACTGACCCAGATTCTGAAGGTGACCGGGGTTCCTGGAGCAGACTTTGTGCAGAAGTTACAGGATAAAGCGGTAAGGGACAAGCCAGAACCTGCTTAAGGAAGTACCTGAATAGGAAACTGGGAAGACTGGTGAGCAAGCTTATCCCCAAAGTCTGCTGCCTTTGTTTTGAGATAAGTGTTTAAAAAAGCAAAAGATAATGACCAC